>NW_007257564.1:453135-456855 GCF_000164805.1 Carlito syrichta
GGTGGCCGGGAGCGGCCACTGCACTCCAGTCTGGGCAACAGAATGAGACTCCAACTAAAAAAAAAAAAAGAAAGAAAATAGATGTAATTCTTACAGTTATGGAGACTGAGAAGTCCAAGGTCAAAAGGGCACCTCTGGTAAGGGCCTTCTGGCTGGCAGGGACCCCCTACAGAGTCCAGATGCACTCAGGTCAACACATGGCAAGAAAGCTGAGTGTGCGTGTGCTAATCTGCCAGCTCAGATCTCTCTTCCTCTTCTTTTAAAGTCCCACCCCCATGATCACAGATTGATCCATTAATCCATGAACGAGACCCCTCACTACCCAATCACCTCTCTGAGACCCCACCTCTCAACACTGCTACAACGGGGATTAAGTTTCAACAGGAGTTTCAGAGGAGGCAAACATTCAAACCACAGTGGGTAACCTTCCACTCATCTGTCTAAGGCTACTACTGCTCCTTCAGTAGTCTAAGGCTACTGCCCAAGGCTCAGAACAATCTCCCCTGCTATCTCATTCTCAATATACATTCTCTCAGTCCTTTCAATACAACTTAAATTCCATATTAACAAACCATTCCCCACATCACACAGACCTGTGTACCCCAGTTCTCCAATACCCCCCTAAAATGACACCAACAAAATCCTCTTCCTCCCCTCCCCCCAAAACATGGCTAAAGTAAACTTTCGTCCTCTTTATGCTTCCCATCAATAAGTATTTTGAAGGTTAACACCATGACCTTTGTGCTCTGTGAAGTGCCTATGATGCTTAAGAAATCTCAGATAACCTGAAATGATAAACACTAGTTCACATTTTTTTCAGATGCAATTACACCTGGACATTCCTACACTATCAGATACAACATCCTGTCACACCCAACATGAATATCCATGAAGAGAAAAGCAGCAGCTGAAATGGTTTTAAATGGTAAAGATGCCATTCCTCTGATACATCCCAGTTTCCAGTAATTTTGCAACAGGAGGTTAGTTCGCCAAGATTTAAGAAAGCCATGTAGAACTCACACAATCCCTCAAGCAAGGTAGATTACTGTTTGCCAAATATCTCCAAAGAACTATTAAAACAAGAACTCAAGTCCCAGAGCTCTTTAAAATATTCAGAAGAACCTTCAACGTGGGTAATTGAAAAAACATCCCCTATGCAAACAGAATCCTCATCTCTTTCTAAAGGAAAAAAATTCTGAAGCCAACTCAGCACATGGCAATGTCTGAAGAAGGATTTCAATTAGAAAAGTAAAAGAGAAATGGAATCTACAAATATATCCCTCCCTTAACTCCCTTCCCCTCTGCAAAAAAGGACCAGCCAAAAATTTTAATTTAAAAAATGACCTTGTATTTAAAGAGTCCTTAGGCAAAGGGCTTATATCACAGCATCCTTACAAGACAGAGATCAGTGACAAGGGCAGGCAACCTAACCTCTTAAAGGGAATATGCGCCGTCTTTCCATAGCTAAGAAACACTCTGGTGAGTTAAAGTTGAGACGATCAGAGTTTGAGCCCTTGGGGTATGGTACTTTAGATTCAGGTCTAATTTCTTTTCTTTTCTTTTCTTTTTTTTTTTTTTTTTTTGAGTTGGAGTCTCACTCTGGCACCCAGGCTGGAGGGCAGTGTGTCATGCTCCTGGCCACCGCAGCTCAACCTGCTGGGCTCCGGCGATCCTTCCGCCTCAGCCTTCTGAGAAGCCAGAACTACAGGTGTGCGCTACCACACCCGGCTAATTTTTGATTTATTGTAGAGGCAAGGTCTCACCAAGTTCCCTGGGCGGGTCTTGAACCTGCGGGCTCAGGCAATCTTCTTGCCTCGGCCTCCCAAAGTGCTGGGATTACAGGCTGAGCCAAGGAGTCCGACCCAGATGCCTAATTTCATAGGAGGAAGCCGTTGCCTATTCCAGGAGTGGGGTAGGTAGTTCACCATTTACCAAGACACTCTGGCCCCACCCATGTCCATTTGGAGCCCTTCAAATGTTGATGAAAAGACTAAAGACTGCGAGCCTGGGTGTTTTTACTCTCTCCCGTATAGACTGTAAAACACATTAAGGACAGCCTCTTGCAAACTAAGGAACATGCAAACTGGTACCTGGAAGGCCATTAGGCAAAAGCTATAAAGAACCTCACAAAAAAAAACACATTCTCTCCCGCCTACCAACTGCACTTCCTAGGATGTCAACTAAGAACACGTGCAAAGATTTAGCTTTTAAAACAGTGCTTTATGCTACTACTTATAATAATAAAACTTAGAGCTAACCTTAATGACCACTGGGGACATTGGTAGAGGAAACTGGTAAATTCACTGTTTGCACTATTATGCAGTCATTATAAATGATGTTGTAGAAATGGCTTTATTAACATTGAAACATATTCACAATACACTATTCAGTGAAAATAAAACAAGTTATGAACCAGTATGTGCAGAATGAACCCATCATTGTTAACAGACAGCAATAAAGATATACGTATAAAGAAAAAACTCTGGAACGTGTACACAAGAAAATGTTTAACAGTGGTGGGAAAATGAATGGTTGTTCTTTTTAAAATTCTCTGTATTTTCTGATTTTTCCTTCAATGAATATAGACTTAGAAACAACTGTGTACTCAGAGAACTTTCTACAAATATGCAACCAGTCAACCGTCTTATGTTCCGAGGGGCTCCGGGATCTCACTCCGACTCTCCTATCCCCTAAGTAGTTTTTCTCTAAGAGTGACCACCCGCCAGAGTCTCAGAAGATGCCCAGAGCCCAACGGCCTTTTTCGCTTCCAAGCCACTTCAGCCCTGGTACCACCAAACGATAGACCAGGGTCAAGGCAAGAGCACACTCAGAAGAAACTCCGAGCTGGTCCCTGGGTTCCCACCTCGGAATTCAAGGCCACCTCTCAGCTGCTCAGCAGCAAACCATCCCTGGTCACTTACCTCCCCCGAGGGCAGCGCCCCACGCCTGACCTCCTCGTAGGCGCCCACCTGCTCCCAGGTGGCCAGGAAGGCGTGGGTGGGCGTGAAGCGCGCGGCCGAGCGCGGGAAGCCGGCGCGCACATAGCGGGCGGCCAGGTCCAGCACGGCTGGGGACTTGTCCTCGCGGTACAGGACCCGGCCCCTGCCGCGGCTCGTGTCGATGTCGGCCAGGAAAGGGGCGATGGCCGGGAAGTCTGTGGGGAAATCATCGTCCACGTACTGAGTTTCCCTCGGGAAGTCCTGGGTGGAGATGATACCGTTGGTGCCAACCTGGGAGAGGAGAGGGACAGAAAAGGTGACGGTCGCGCAAGCCCAGGAGCGGCCACCATGTCGCGCGGGGAGGGGAGAGAACCGCCCAGGGCAAGCGGCCTCCCCTTCCCCTGACAGCTGGGGAGTCCAGGTCCAGGACGACCCACGAGACCGAAGCGACCGTCGCCCCCGCCACCCACACCCCACTCGCGGCGCGATAGGTCCAAGCGCCCTGAGACGCGTCCACCCATCTTCTCAGCCCCTGAGGAGCGTCCCTGGGGAGAAAGCCTCCAGGCCCAAGGAGGGCACACCCCGGCTCCGCGGACGCGCCCAGCCCGCTCGCGGTCCTGACTGCGACAGCCTCCGCCGGCCGCCCCAGCAAGGCCACCTCCTCTCCTGCCCTGGACGTGTCCGTGGCTTCGAACGACCCTGGCGCCCCGACTGCAGCGGGTCGGGGCGCAGCATCGCCCTCTAGCCCGGCCCCTCCGAGCGGCGCCGGGGACAGCCGGGC
>NW_007257564.1:457560-465998 GCF_000164805.1 Carlito syrichta
CGCCCCTCGCCCTGAGGCCAAGCCCTCGGGCCGAGAAGCCAAGGGTCTTTGTCGTCATCTCCGCGGCCGCTGCGCTCCACCCCAGCGACGCCCCGAGCAGAAGCGCGCCTTTGACACAGCGAGGTGCCGACTCCTGATTCCGTCCCCTTCCCGAAGGCCTGGGACGCCTTCTGATGATAACTTTCCCAGGGAAAACCGCTCCAGGGAAGACCATTTGGTGGCTTGACTTGCCTGGGGTTACCTAAAGCGACTCCCGGTGACAAACGCGACCATGGGTGATCCGCTCCGTTTGGGGCACAGGGTGAGACACCTCGTTTGGGCATAAGCAAAAAGGGGCGAGGCTCCCGGGTTGTGGAGACCCCAGCGAGAGCCGCCCTCACCCGCAGCCACCGAGGCGGTAACCTGAGCTGCTCTGCGGGACTGGAAACCGCACAGCCTCCAGACCAGCAGCGCAGGAGAGTGGGGGAGCCCCATCCACCATAAATATCCCCTCTGGGAAGCCTCAGGAGCCGGAGGAGATTTTATTACCATTTTTATTATCAAGAACTTGAAATTTCCCAGTTAGTCTGTTTTCTCCTCCAGGCCCCCTATAGGGTCCTTAGAAGCAAAGGTATTTAAAAAAGGAAAAAAAGCAAACTCTTGGCAATGCCTTAAGGTAGTCTCCAAAGACTGGTTTCTCTTTGTAGGTGTTTATTCCAGTTTCATAAATCCCTGTGGGCCCACTGGACCAAACGCTAAAAACCTTGAAGACACCAGGCTGTGAGACTCACAGAGTAAACACCAAATGGAAAACTGGCCCATGAACAGTCTGCTTCCTCAGAATATGGGGAGTTGTATATTTGCTGTTACCAAAATAAAATACAACAATAAAAAATAAAAATGTTTTTATGCCTGCACCTATATTTTCTCATTCTTCCAGGGTCAGGTATTTTCATTTTACTGAGAATGAAATGAAGGCTCAAAGACATTAGGTGACTTGACTTGTCCAAAGTCACCTCAAGTTACTTTCTAATAGAAAATCTTTCACTGGTCCCCTGTGGTTTTCTCTAATCTCTCAATTCAGCCCAATAATGATAACTAACATTGACTTCGTGTTACTAAGCTCTAAGTTATTGGAGCAGGCAGACTCTGTGGTGGCCCCTGGCGTTCACTCTTCTGTACAATCCTCCTGCCCAGAAGAGTGGACTGGCCTTATGACTTCTAACAAACAGTGTGTGGCCGTAGTAATGGCATGAGGCTAAATAAGATTGTGACTTTGTCTTGCTGGCAGACTCTCTGTCACTGACTTTGATGAAGAAAGGTGTGAGGTTGGGAGGTTCACAGCAGGAAACTAAGGGCAGCCTCTGGCCAACTCCCAGCAAGGAACTAAATTTTGCCAACCACCACGCATGTGAGCTTGGAAGCAGATCCTTCGCCAGTCGAGTCCTGAGATGATACTTCAACCCTAGCTGACACTTTGCAGCCTTGTGAGAGATCCTGAAACAGAGGACCCAGCTAAACCAGGGTGCAGATTCCAAATGCACAGAAACTGTGAGAATTGTTCATGTGTGTTGTTTTAAGCTATTCTGCTTGGGGATAATTTGTTATGCAGCAATAGATAACTGATACAGCCAGATGCTGTGTTAAGGAAACTAAAGATTACAGGAGTTAAAAAAAAAACAACAACAAACAGTAATCATATAGCTAGTAAGTACCAGAGCTAAGATTTTAACCCAGTTCTGTCTGCTCTCTAAACCTCTGCTCCTTACCACTAAATTATATTAGCAAAGCCCTTTGGAGAGTAGCCCTAGCTTATATCTCTAGCTTCCTCTCCAGCCACCCTTCAGCTGAAACTATAGTTCTCAAATACACCATCCTATTTTATCATTTAGAACTTTTTTTTTTTGAGTAGGAGTCTCACTCTGTTGCTCAGGCTAGAGTGCAATGGCATGCTCACGGCCACCGCATCCTCGACTGGCTGGGCTCAGGCAATCCTTCTGCCTCAACCTTCCAAGAAGCGGGAACCATAGGTGTGTGCCACCATGCCCAGCTAATTTTTGATATATTGTAGAGACAAGATCTCACCAAGTTGTCCAGCCTGGTCTCAAATCCCTGAGCTCAGGCAATCCTCTCACCTCCACCTCCCAAAGTGCTGGAATTACAAAGAACATTCTTACATGCAAGTCCTTTTACCTACAGTGAGATTTCTCAGTGAATCCCAAGCCAACCTACTCATCCTTAAAGATTTGCTTCAAAATTCTTCTCCTTCAGGAAGTTCAGAAAAGAAAAGAACTTTTATTTGAAGAATGCAAGTCCTTTTAAATGATCAGGCCCAGAGAGATATTAAAATGAGACAGCAATCATGTCCTACGCCCCCCCTGAGCTATATGTTCGTCTCTTGAAACTGCTTGCTATTGCCACAAAAAGCTACAAGTTAAACTAAAAATGCTGCTCTGTAAACCAATGAATTCCTGACAAACAACGTATCAGCTCTCTCTGTTCCCCTTTATTGCCTTCATTGATTGATTGACTGAGTTTGGGTCTCTGTCACCCAGGCTGTAGTTCAGTAATATGATGACGATGATCACGACTCATGGCAGCCTCAACCTCTTGGGCTCAGGCAATCTTTCCACCTTAGCCTCCCAAGTAGCTGGGACTACAGGCATGTGCCATCACGCTCGGCTAATTTTTTTATTCTTTTGTAGAGACGAAGTTTCACTATGTTGCCCATGCTGGTCTCGAACTCCCGGGCATGTTTGCCCATGCTGGTCTCGAACTCCCGGGCATGTTTGCCCATGCTGGTCTCAAACTTCTGGGCGCAAGCAATCTGCCCTCCTCAGCCTCCTAAAGTGGTGGGATTACAGGCATGAGCCACTGTGCCCAGCCTCTTTTTTGCTTTTAAAAACTTGCATGTGATAAAGGCCAAAGCTCATATCCAGTCACTTGGGTCTGAGTCTTCCGGGCAGCTGTCCTCACTTTGGCTCAAGTAAACTCTTTAAATTACATTTTGTGCTGCGGCTTCTTCCTTTTAGGTCTGCCAAGCTTTCCTGGAAACCACAGTCTGATTTAGAAGCCCCTTCTCCTTGCTTCCATGAGCCCCGTGCTTGCCATGTCTCCTATCCCACGCATCTCCTACCATCCTGATCTCCACATGTCCCCCACCACCAACACTACCACACATCGAGGACAGGGATTTTATCTGATTCAGTGCCCGTCACAATGCCTGCCTCGCCCATTAGAAGTTTAAGAAATGTTTGTTGAATAAGTGAAGACAAGTAAATCAGCCCGGGACCAGGACCCATGTCTGCTGGCTCAAAATGCAGCATTCTTTCCCCTACACCACCCTTCCTGCTAATCTGACCTGACTCCTGTAATCCTCTTTCCCAGGCTGCCTAGCAACTCACCTACCACTGCTCTCCAGTTTGTGTCATTCTTTCACTCACTCATTCATCCATTCCACAGTGATTTCCTGTAGGTTTACCATGACAAACAACTCTGCAAGAAGTAAAGGAGTACAAGATGTGGCCCCTGACCTTAAAAAGCTCATGATCTGGTGGGGAAAACAGAGCATACATGTGAAAAAAAGAAGAAATGCTACTACGTAGCATGCATTTAACAGCAAGACGGGCAAAAAGGGCCCTTGAACCAAAAGGATGTCACTAGTTTAGAATCTGGTGCTGAGTACATAGAAACAGATCCAGTGGAGAAGAAGTCAACATGAGCAGTCCTGTTTCCCTGTCTGCATTGAGTAGCTGAATTCTTGAAATATGAAGCTTTGGGCAGCTGTGCTGAAGTGGACATTCCTTCGAGTTTTTCCTCTAATAGTATTTTTTAAAGACTCTATGGAACCAAAAGAGTGGTTTATCCCTTAAAATGTCACTTTGTGTCTTGAGGAAAAGAAAAAAAAAATCTGTCATAGCTATTTAACTGGTCAAAGTAAATACTGAAGAAATACCCTTCTTGTATCCACAGTTCCCTTTGCAAGAGTAGAATTTCCATGACCTGCCAGACTGTCTGAAGAGGCAGAGGCCCCTTTCCGGCTGGAGGTTATAGAGGACTTCTGTAGCAGTTTTGAGCCCTGATGGATTGGATCCTCACAGGAGAGCTCAGCACTGCTTGGGAAGTAGGATTATTTAGGTGCAGGACTTTTCATTCCAAGCCAGGGATGGTCCCAGATGCCTTGCCAACAGACCTCAGCAAGAGCCTCCATAGTTGTAACTTTTTTTGCGGTTATATTTCTGTTATAAATACCAAGACTTCAAGGGTGATGACACCCATGTTATTTTAATTGAGAAAACAAAAACACATTTGCTCTATGGTGTGGCAAATAGACGTTGGTATTTAAAAGCAAGTTCTATGTATAGCCCTGACTGGTGTGTCTACATGTTTGTGTTGGAGGTGGGCTTGGCAGAAAATGTCCCTGTTCTTACTGCACACAGTGATTCTTTGCATAACTTTACTATCCATTAAATTCCAGGGGGGGCGTGCTAGCATGTAGAAAAAAACAATGTTGAGCAAATTAACATGTCTTCACAGACTCAGGCTGAACTGAAATTAGGTTAGGCCTAATAAAAACCATGGAGAAAATATTTGAATTAAAATGTACAATATGAAAAGGCTGAGGTGGAAGGATTGCCTGAGTCCAGGAGGTCAAGGCTGCTGTGAGTTGTGATCATTGTGATCATGCCAGTGCACTTCAGCTTGGGCAACAGAGTAAGAACACAACTCAAAAAAAAGAAAGAAAAGACTCTAAGCCTTTTAATCTTTTGATTCTAATCACAGCAGTTGCAATTTTGCCATGGCATTTTGAAGCAGAGAGAGGGTCGGTGTGGCAGGCATCACTGGATGCTTTCCCTAAAGCCATCCTCTCTTAATTTTTGGTTTCAGAAACCCCATATTGTTCAAGTAAAAGGTATAATAAGCCCTGGAATGTCAGGCCCCTTCCCCAGCCCTGGCAAATGCACTAAGATTGGCAGAAGCCAATCATGACTGTGCTGTGCTCCCTTATATTGATACCGTATCCTGTATGTCCAACCCTTCCCTCTTTGTTAGGCCCTTTCCTCTCTGCCTCTAAATACATCCCAATCTTACCCACAGAAAACAAAAGCAAACTTCTCTGCTTCCTTGTTGCCTTGGTCTTATTTCTCTTACTTTCAAGAACCTTTCACTAGAAAGGAATTTATTCTTACTGTCTGCTTCACTCCATTGCAAAAAGAATCTCTCCATCCTCATCACTGAACTGTTCAGGCAAAGACCAACCGTGACTCATATTACCAAACCCTGTAGGCACTCTTCGGTGTTTATCTTGCTGGACTTTTTGATGTTTCTGTTCTTACTGGCCACTCATTTCTGGAAATTCTCTACTCCCTTGACTTTCCTTGCTATACCTTTGTAGTATCTCCTGTGAGTTTCTCATCCACTGCCTCCAGTGACTCAAAATATGGCATCATCATGGCCAATGGCCCTCCTCTCTCCATGCTAGCCTTGAGTGTCTGGACTCCCCTGATGGCCTCACCTCCCACCTACATTCTAACAACAACCCTAAAATATATCTGCGGCCCTGAGTCTTCACTTGAGCTTTGGACTTATATCCAACTCCCTGCCAATCATCTCCCTGAGATAACACCTTAGCCCATATGTAGGGGATCTAGATCCAACACTCAGAATTCCTAAGTCTTCCATTTTAGTTAATGGTCAGAATATCCCCTCCTCCTTTATTATGTTGGCCTATCTCCGGTCTTCACTATCTCACCTGCTAGCTTCTGCAGCAGAAACGATAGGCTAGCTTCCTCAAGACGTACCTCCAAGCTCCTTCTCCCTTGCCTGCTATAGAAGTAAGATGATCACTTTCTCAGCTTCTCTGGAAGTCAAAGGTGGCCATCTGGTTCAGTCCTGACCTCACTGCAAGAGATCTGCTGAAAGTCTGGAAGTTTCTGGAAAGGCTCCTACATTAAACATGGATGTTGATATGTTGAGCCTGGTTCATCATCTTCTGTGAGATGACAGTGATGAGGACAAAAGCATAGTGAAGCAAAAACACAGAAAGGAGATGAGTATCTGAGCCAGTCAGCAACTGCCAGGCTCCTTGTGATGTAAGAAAACACACCTCTATTTGCTTAAGCCGTGGTTGCATGCAGCAGCATCCAGTCCTCAATTCTTTCTCTACACATATGCAAAAATACACCTGCCTGTCACTCATTCCTACAGTGGCCCTCCCTCACCTTTGGGCAAAGGCAAAGTTGCCCAGCTGGGCTGGGAAGGCCCTCTGTGGCTTGGCTTCTGTCTGTCGTCCCCTGCCTTATATCTTTAGCAATGCTGGTCTGTTTCTGGATACCCACCCCACAATCAGCTGGATCCCAGTGGGCCTCTGTGTGTGCAGTTCCTTATCTGGAACACCATCCCTCTTCTGATGGACCCTCGTCTTTTCAGTATTTAGCTCAGACATCGCATCCTATAAGCAGCCTCTGTCAGTTCCCGCGTCCCCTGAGAGCCTATCCTCGGTGCATCCTGGCACCTGGGCACATCCCTGTGTGAGCTCCTCCCACAATACTGAAGTGGTCATTTGTGTTTGTCCCTTCAACCGTTTAAAGGGCCTTAAGGGCAGTCTTCATTTTCTTCTTTTTATCTTGTGCCCTCTTATCTACTCAGTATCTCTATTTCAGACTGTTTTTTCCCATGAGCAAAGGAAAAGAGAAGTGTATTTCTTGGCTCATGCCTGTAAACCCAGCGCTGGAGAGGATGAAGCAGAGGATTGCTTGAGTCCAGGAACTCAAGACCAGCCTGAGCAATACAGTGAGGCCCTATCTCTAAAAAAATAAAAAATAAAAACAAAAAATTAGCTGGACTTGGTAGTGTGTGCCTGTCGTCTCAGCTGCTTGGTATGCTAAGATCGGAGAATAGCTTGAGCCCAGGAATTTGAGGCTGTGGTGAGCCATGATCATGCCATTGCATGCCAAAGAAAAGAAATGTATTCCTTTATAGTTCCACATGGACAGTGGATGGGAACCAACCTTTGAGGACAGCACTGTCTCTTCCCCATCCCAGATCTCATGGGTCTAGCACAGTACCTACCTGTTACTAAAGGGTTGCTCTGTAAACCTTTGCTGATTTGAATTGGGAAAAAAAAGTGCACCAAAGAAATCTTTCAAACTTCTGTACTTTTTCCTGAATAATTCACTCCCTGATTCTTTACATATTTGTTGCATTCTAGATGATTGCTGGAAAAATTGGAATTCAAAGGTTTGGCTTTTCTGTTAGCAGGTGAGATACTTTCACTGCTAGTCATATTTGAAGACGTGATGGCTAATGACATAATTTTCCTCTAGAAAGAATAGTGCACAAAGGCCCATATATTGCGCCCCCTCTCCCTCTTGTAACTTCTACTGAAAGAACAGGCTGAACCGCACAATTTAGCTCTTAATTATATCACATCACTCTCTGTCTTCTTCACAAAGACTTCTCCCCCACCCAGACTGTAAGTTCCTCAAAGTTTCTCCTTTTCACTTCCTGTAAGACTCCAACAGCTACCTAACACAATGTCGCATAAATAAGGGCTGGTCAACTTCTGATGAGTTGAGTGACTGCCCAACAGTGACGCCAGCATGTGCTGTCTCCATTGGGTAGTGGTTGCGGCTGTGTTTCCAGGGGCTATTGTCCTTGGCTGCTTCTGTGCTTCTTTCCTAGACATGCTTTGCTTCTGACCAAATTGAGTCACCTCATTTCTGTTGCATGTGACCTGCTGGCGACTGTCAACTTCCTCTAGAAGTTGGTGCATGAGCCAGAACAATATTAATAAAGCCAATAATAATAACAACAAGCCTTGGTTGAACCTTTCTAATGTGCTGGGCTCTGGCTAAGGACTGTGTATGCAATATATGCCTTATTCTTGACTTTCTTTCCTTTCCTTTTTTTTTTTTTTTTTTAAATAGAGGCAGGTCCTTGCTATGTTGCCCAGGCTGGTGTCAAAAGACCTTTTCGCCTCAGCCTCCCAAAGTGCTGGGATTACAGGTGTGACCACTGTGCCGTCATATGCATTATTTTATTCATCCAGTGAACATATTCAGTTTGCAGGTATAGAAACTGAGCTGAGAGTCATTGAGTAACTTGTTCAAGGATCCAACCCACGAGAATTGAAGACAGAATTAAAACTCAGGGGGGTCTGACTCCAGGACCTAAGCTTTTAACCAGCCAAGACTGTGGAGCTGTTGCTTGGTAGACCAGTCACCTTGCTCGGTATCACAGTCCTGGACTGTGACTCTAATTCTGCCAACCTGATGAAATAATTCTGTCTAATATTCCTCATCGTGTACAAAGCTTGAATTGTATTATCTTTATTGAATACCATCCTCATAAGTGCTTAGAAAATCATACATACCGCCGGGCTCGGTGGCTCAGCCTGTAATCCCGCGCCTTTGGGAGGCTGAGGTGAGTGGATTGCCTGAGCCCGCGGGTTTGAGACA
>NW_007257564.1:466439-487233 GCF_000164805.1 Carlito syrichta
ATTTTTTTTTTGATTTATTGTAGAGATGAGGTCTCGCTGCCCAGGCGGGTCTCAAACCCGCGGGCTCAGGCAATCCACTCACCTCAGCCTCCCCTGGTAGTGGACCAGTAAACTTTGTGTTGTCACATGCCCCCACCCTCCTCTATCCTTCCCTCCCTTCATTTTCCTTATTTTGTAGGTGGTTGTAAGGATTGCAAAGAACATATTACAGTGTCTATTGCATAATAAATGCTCAATAAATTATAACTATTATTATATCCAAATATAGGTTGCAAACTCCTTAAAGGCATAGGGTCATGTTTCCTCTACAAAGTATAGGTATGTATGATTTTCTTTTCTTTTTTTTTTTTTTTTCTTTGAGTTGGAGTCTCACTCTGTCGCCCAGACAGGAGTGCAATGGCCGCTCCCCGCCACTACCAGGGGAGTGAGGGCCAGTTACAAGCCCAAACTTCACCCGCATGCAGCCTACTTATCTAGTTAATCCTCACTTGTATCCCACATCTCTATAATAAAGTAAAATTTAACAACAACAACAAAAAAGGAGCATGAGATTCTGAGAAAGTAAGAGGCTTGCTTAAGCTACAACAGTTAGTAGCTACTGAACTAGGATATGAATGACCCCAAGGCCACATCACACATAAACATAGTTATGCTTCATTAATCTGGTGACAGCAGCCTATTTCACAATCCATCCAGAATGTCTGAACTCCAAAATGAATCAGAAATCTTCTAAGCATGAATATCAGAAATTACAATAGTAACAAATAAATGAAGAAAAGAGAAAATGTAAAGGCTACAAAATTCCCTCGGTTTGGAATTCCATTGATACAGACAGAGCCCCAAGCAGCAGAATGTTTATATCAGACACTATTCATGTTTCCTTATACTGTAATATATTACTGCCAGAATTAGCATGGGTATGAACACGATCTCACATCCCAAATGATGTAAAATGGGCTAAGTCCCAAGGCTGATCCTCTTTTTCTTTTACATCAAGGACACGCATCCTGATACAGACATACTCCATGAGTTGCATAGAGTGCAATTCTTACCACCAAAGTTAAGTGGAAAAGAGCCCTCTTCTCTGTGCTGATGGCTTGATTTTATTACCAAGAAGCTGGAGCAGACTTCAAAAACAGCTGTGGTTCCCAACAATAGCTGCACATCCGAATCACTGGGGGATTTTTTTTTTTTAGTATATATCTCAAGGCCCAGACCACACTTCTGATCAAGTAAATCTGAATTCCTATGGTGAGACTCGGGTGTTAGTAGATTTTAAAGTTCCCCAGGTGATTCAAAGCATAGCCAAGGTTGAAAAGCGCTTTTGTAGAAGACACTTTATAAATAGGTGTTTCTTTGATACCGATTGGTCGAACCTACTTTCAGTATTTTTTCAAGATAAAATGGCCTGTTTATAGTTTATGGTGCAAAGCAGTAAGATTTAAACAAATTCTTTAAGAATCTGCAAAGATTCAAGACTTTTGTCGGGAGGGAGTGGAACATAATCTTACCACTTCTGTGCCCCATTTCTGTGGGGAAGGAGAATGATCCCTGGGCTGGCACTAATTCTGAGGCAGTGGGGGGAAAAAAGCAAGGCCCCTAAATTTTCCCAATAATATGTCAATCCTGTTAGTATACACCTGTGACCTATGGCATTTCCTTTGATGAACCAAACTAAATAAAATATTGCCATGTTGGGCACTAGGCAGACCATTTTGCCAGAAATTAACCACAGTCTAGCCCTTGGCAAGAGTTTCCTGGACACACGTGATATTTGAGACACAGACTAAGTAAGGGACATATCATTTCTCTATATTCCTTCCCTGAATTAAGTTAGATAATCTGAAAAGGATGTATTTTACCACCTCCAAAAAATACCTTAACTGAGTTACAATCTAATGTTATACTTTCACCTTTTTTTTTTAAACTTAAGAGACAAGGTTTTTCTGTGTCTTGCAGGCTGGTCTCGAAATCCTGGTCTCAAGCAATCCTCCCACCTCAGCCTCCTGAGTAGTGCTTTCCACTTTATAGCAGGACTTTATAAGAAAAATCAACTTCATATACATTTTGGTATCTTTTTGTAAAACTACGTTCAAATACATTGTCTACCATTTTAATAAGTTTTCTTATGGAAGGTTTAAAGAAAAAAACCTCCTAAAAATTGGGACCAGGACTACGTAGGTACCCAGTCAAAGTGGGTGCTGCTTTAATTAGACTTTGAGAAACTATGTAATTCTACATAGATTACTTGGTGCCAGCCACAAAACCCAAGAGTTTAATTGGGAGCTCATTTCATTTTAGAAAAGTATATTAATTAGGTATCAGTTCTTCAAATTAATTGTTCTGAACACTGGACGTGTCACCCTTCGCGCTAACCCAGCCTCCCTCCCGCCCTCTCTTGCTGTCCAGTGCACCGCTATTTCCCTGACACTCAAGCTGGAAATGCCTATTTGACTTTCCGCTTTTGCTCCCACTGACATCCAGCTACCTGACAGTCACAGATCACAAATTTACAGGGATCAAGATTTTGTCTGTGTTACTTCCTGATGTCCTTAAGTGACTTCCCAGCTCCTAGCACACTACCTGACTCATGGGAAGTGTTCAATAAATATTTATAGACAGAATGAAGTTCATAGATTTACTTCCAACTAAGTGTCTTGCCTCCTTCCCATTCTCATGCCAAAATGCAGGCACAGGTCTCACAGTCTTTCCTGTCACATATGACACGCACTGGTCCATTTCGTTCTAATCCATCCCTGCTTCAGTTTCCATGTGCCAGTCTAGCCAAGGTCAGCTGCTGCTGATTAAGTGTTCTAAAATACCTTAATATACCCCTTTTTGCTCAAAGGCGCCCTGTGACCTAGCATCCAAGATAAGTGTTTGATATTATTCTTATATCTGCTTCCAATAATACCTCCATGGAAAGACAATTGAGAGCAGAAGCCTGGCCACGGTAGCCATGAAGGAACAACTAGGATCGGGTCAGGATGGGGACAAACAGCCTCTGCACCTTCCAGGTCATGGGAATGAAAGGAGGTCAAGCCCACGGAAGTGGGTTAAAATGGTAGACCACCACAGATAGCGACATTTGACTTGTCAGTAATAGATGTCCATGAAAATAACCCCGAGTCATAAAAAAATACAACTATTTCAGCCTGTCAGAGAAACAGCTGTCCCCTTCTAGAAAGATTTCCGTGATAGGTTTTGGTTCATGACCTTACTTGATTAAAACAATCCTTACATTCACAGAGGAGTTTTAGGTTCACAATGCATGATTCACATGCATTCTCTCATGTAACTCATTGAGAGATAAGTGCTGGTATTTTAGTGGAGAGAGTGGGTGACATGCCCAAAGTCACCATATGGCAGTACTGGATGTAACTTGCACTGTAGAATTTTGTTTTTTTCTTTGTAGACACGTTCTTTACCCTTGTGTTATCTTGAACTAAAACCCTGGACACTGGATGCAAAATGGGGTGCCATATTCATGCGAACACAGCTGTCTCCTCTCATCAGACCATCCAGGGCTAGTAGTAGTAGTAGTACCAGTAGCAGTAGTTGTTGTTGTATCAAATGTTTCATGATCCAGGCATGTATCCATTGTTTCATTTAATCCTCCTAGCTACTCTTCGAGGAAAAGAATATTGTTCTCTTTAGTATTTATGAACTGAGGCTCAGAGAAAGAAACTTGACTTTGCACAGCTATAAGGGGTAAAGCTGAGATTTCAACCTGACTAGGCTGACTCAAAAACCAGAGTGCTTAGTCTCATGATGCCACAGGCCCTAGAACCTTAGGAACACCTCCACCTTCTAAGTTGTCCTTTGACAGTGTCGTTTGTCTCCCTTGCCATTTTTTTAACTTTTATTCTGTATATTGAATGAACAGTGTGCTGATAAACAAGCACATTTGTCAGTTAATGATTCAGGAAGAATCTTGAGCATTGTCTATCCTTGAGCTCCGTGATGATTTGATCCAATTGGGCTTTCTTCCCTTTTCTCCCTTTTTTCATAGACTCATAGCCTTTAGAACTGGGAGGGGACTGAGCAATCCTGTCAGCTAACCCCTACATTCTCTGTGTATCAAAACTCTGACTCAGAAAGATTTAGTCGCTCATTCAAGTGTCGCAGAACCAGCAGGAACAGAACCAGGCCTCCACATCCCAGGTTAGTGGTTAGTGGGCCAGAGTTCCAGCTCCTTATGTCCCACTTAAGGCCAGGGATAAACAGAGATGAAGAGAAGAGTACTCTCTGTCAGGTAATGCAAACCACTAGCCATGCTCTCTTTTTGAGCTTTCTGGCTATCATCTCTTTGAACACAAAGACATGGGAAGGGTTTAATAGACTCTTGTTCAATTGACTTACATGAGGATGCATTAACTTGATAGTTGGGGTTGAAAAAGACCTAGTTTTTCGTTTTGTTTTTTGTTTTTGAGTTGGAGTCCCACTCTACTGCCCAGGCTGGAGTGCAGTACCACACTCACAGCCACCCCAGCGTCGACCTGCTGGGCTCAGGCGATCCTTCCGCTTCAGCCTTCCAGGTAGCTGGAACTACAGGCATGAGCTACCATGCCCAGCTGGTTTTTTATTTATTGTAGAGATGAGGTCTTACCAGCCCAGGCTAGTCTCGAACCTGAGAGCTCAGGTAATCCACTTGCCTTGGCCTCCCAAAGTGCTGGGATTACAGGCTGAGTCACCAAGACGGCCGGAAAAAACCTGCTTTAAGGTCCTACATGAAGTATCCAGTGACTATAGTGAAAAGAGTGAATAACAGATAAAATTAAATCAGCAGAAAGCTATTTTCTCATTGTTCTTTTCTGGCAGAAGGGGAAAAATGGTCTATTACAAGAAGGGAAATAAAATAATAAAAAAGGCACTTGGGAGAGGGTTCTTCAGCTTAGACTCTCAGGATGCTGTTACGTGAAGTGGTCACTTCATTCAGAACATCTGGTGCACCGCAGCTATTACTTAGGGTGCCATTTTAAAGACTTATTTACACAGAACAGTCTGATTCAGCCTCTTCTATTTACAAATCCAAATTTGTCAGGTCTGAATCATTAATAGGCACATGAATACAGTCGGCCTTTCTTTTAGGTCAAGCTGAAAAAATGGACTCGATAAAGGAAAGTTCAGCTTTCCACCCTTAGGCTCAGAAGATTGTGTTGTGCTGTTAATTTTTCTTGCTTCTTTTTCCTCGTTTCCATTTTGTTTTATTGCTCCTCCAGATGACACACAAACTTAAAGGAGAAATATAATTGGGAACAGTGCTATTTTGCCAAATCCCCTGCTAACTGCTAAAGAGATTCTTCTCATGCTACCCGGGAGTATTACAGTTCACATTTTGGAGCCTAAGCAGAAATACACAGTTGGAGTAACAAAGTTGTCAGAGGAGAGAGAACCTGGCTATAACCCTCAAGTGTCCCTCCTTTTTTTCTTTTCTTTTTTTTTTTTTTAAGAGAGACAGAGGTCTCACTATGTTGCCCTGTTTATTCTCAAACTCCTGACTTCAAGCAGTCCTCCTGCCTCAGCCTCCCAAAGTGCAGGTGTGAGCCACTGTGCCTGGCTTATGTGCCCCTTTTATTCATAGTTTTGATAGAGGGAAGAAGGAGCTTGAGGAATTTAAGACAAACACAATCAATCTTCTCCATATCTGACAAACTGGTGGGTAGTGAAGGGTAGCCCAAAAGCTTCAATGGACTCCATCTACAACCTGTAGATGGCATTGGTGAATAACTGATGTAAAAGTTTGTATTTATATAGAGAGCCTCCACGCTATGGTTCTAAAGCCCCCGTCTTTCAACTAGCAAGAAAATCACAGTTAACTTATACTTGACAACTACCTTTATTATTTATTTATTTATTTATTTATTTATTTATTTATTTATTTATTTAAGTTGGAGTCTCACTCCCTTGCCCAGACTAGAGTGCAGTGACACTCACGGCCACCCCAGCATTGACCCGCTGGGCTCCGGCAATCCTTCAGCCTCAGCCTTCCAAGTAGCTGGAACTATAGGCGCGGGCTACCATGCTCGGCTATTTATTTTATTGCAGAGACGAGGTCTCTCCAAGGTGCCTGGGCTGGTCTCCAACCTGCGGCTCAGGCAACCCACTCGCCCAGGCCTCCCAAAGTGCTGGGATCACAGGCTGAGCTACCAAGCCTGGTCTCTCTGCTGATTTAAAACAAAGTTTCTCTAATTCTAGAATTTACAGGATGGATCAAGATTTGTGGAGAGATTTTAAAAATAAAACTGATTAAATTTTTCTTTCCATAGCATGTTTCTTAATGTTATTTTTACATTTATGTATAGTAAAATGCACTTTTTTGGTGAGTAGTTCTGTAAGTTTTGACAAATACATAGAAATGGTATCCATCCCTACAATCAAGATACAGAGCGAGGCCAGGCACGGTGGTTCACATCTGTAATCCCAACACTTTGGGAGGCAAAGGCAAGGAGACTGCCAGAGCCCAGGAGTTTGAGACCTTATCTCCACACCAAGTCAAAAAATTAGCCAGGAATGGCGACACATGCCGGTAGTTAGTTCTAGCCACTTGGAAGGCTACTGCTGCCTTACCTACTTAGCTATGACAGGGCCACCGTGAGACAGGAGATAACTAAAGAAAGGCTAGGCAGACAGACAGGGCAGGTCCTCTGGTAACAACTAGTAAAACTACCAGCAACGCTCTCAGGTTGCTACAGTCACGTTGGAAAACAACCTCCTTAAGAACCACTCAAGCTAGAGCTTAAGTACGCCCTTCTGGTATCAAAAAACAACCAATCAGCTCACCAGTAGGCCCCTACCTCCTGACGATTGGTCTTTAGTATTGACCAATCAGAACAGCTAGTGTGGACCAATCAGCTTACAGCAAGTGCTAGCCAATCGGCTTGGATGTAGGGCTATAAAAGCACCAGGTTTCAACTTTCTAGATTGGCTATTCTTTCGGGTTTTCCCTCATCTGGGAGGTGTTCTTTTCTCTTAATTAGGTCTGGTTTTTTGACTTTAGCTGTTCGTGTTTGCAAAACAAAAACTTCGACGTGAAGAGCTGCAGAAAGCCGGAGCCAGCAGCACTCTCAGGTCTTGGCTTGGCAGCCCACCATCCAACCGTACTAGGAACACTCTGAGGGCCTGGCTTGCCAGACTATTAGAGCCAACATTTCTGAGGCTAGGCTTACTAGCTTCTGTGGAAGATCTTCTTTGGGGCTTGACTGGTCGATCCATTGAACTGACACTCTCGAAGCCTAGGCTGAACTGAAAAATCTGCATCAACTGCACTGTAGCCTGGGTGACAGGGAGAGACTCCAACTCAAAAACACAAAGCGGTTCCATTCACCCTTGTGTACCAATTCCCTTCACTCCATTCTATTCCCTGGCTACTACTCACCTATCTGTTCTCCAGCCCTGTGATGCTGCCTTCTTCCAGAATGTCAAGTAGCTCTTGAGTCTGGTTTCTTTCATATATCGTAGCATATTTCAGGTCCACCCATGTTACCTCTGTCGAATGTCTGTTCTTGGGCAGGTATAGTGGCTTATGCCAAGAGTTTGAGACCAACCTGGGCAGCATAGTAAGACCCCCATCTTTATCCCCTCAAAATTTGTTTTTATTGCCAGTTACATATTACAGGTGTAACAGTTTCTCTACCCAGTTGAAGGACTTTGAGCTGGTTTTCCAAATGTTAGTGTTTATGAATTAATGTGCTACAAATTTTATATACAGATTTGTGTGTGAAGGTAAGTTTTTCTCTTTTTCTAGGGTTGAAGTTGCTGGGCCATTTGCTAAGTGTACTTCTTTGTTTTTTAAAAAATCTGGGCCGGGCTTGGTGGCTCAGCCTGTAATCCCACGCTTTGGGAGGCCGAGGTGAGTGGATTGCCTGAGGCCACGGGTTCAAGACCCGCCTGGGCAACTTGGCAAGATCTCATCTGTACGGTAAATAAAAAAGTTAGCCGGGCATGGTAGCGCGCGCCTGTAGTTCCAGCTACCTGAAAGGCTGAGGCGGAAGGATTGCTGGAGCCCAGCAGGTGGAGGCTGTGGTGGCCGGGAGCGGCCACTGCACTCCAGTCTGGTCGACAGAGTCAGACTCCAACTCAAAAAAAAAAAAAAGAAAGAAAGAAACTACTTTTTTTGACTCATCTGAAAGAAGCAATGCTCATCCATTGACAGTTTATCATGAGATTGCAGAAATTTAGCCTTCTCCATCAACATTGACTGCCTCATCTAGTACTTTTATGTCATGGAGACAGCTTCTTTTCTTAAACTTCATGAGATCTCTGCTAGCTTTCAATTTCTTTTCTGCAGCTTTTGTACCTCTCTCAGCCTTCATAGAAGAGAGAGAGTGCCGTGTTTGGCCTTTGGCTTAAGAGAATGTTGTGGCAGGTTTGATCTTCTATCCAAACCAGTAAAACTTTCTCCGTGTCAGCAATAAGGCTATGCTGTTTTCTTATCATTCATGTGTTCACTGTAGTAGCATTTTTAATTTCCTTCAGGAATTTTTCCTTTGCAGTCACGACTTGGCTAACAGGTGCAAGAGGCCTAGCTTTCAGTCTGTCTCAGCTTCCGACTCACCTTTCTTACTAACTGTAATCATTTCTAAGCCAGGCTTGGTGGTTCAGCCTGTAATCGCGCGCCTTTGGGAGGCTGAGGTGAGTGGATTGCCTGAGCCCGCGGGTTCGAGACCTGCCTGTGCAACTTGGCAAGACCTCATCTCTACAATAAATCAAAAACGAGCTGGGCATGGTAGCACACACCTGTAGTTCCAGCTACTTGGAAGGCTGAGGCAGGAGGATCTCCGGAGCCCAGCAGGTCGAGGCTGCGGTGACCAGGAGCGGCCACTGCACTCCAGTCTGGGCAACAGAGTGGTACTTCAACTCAAAAAAAAAAAAAAAATCATTTCTAGCCTTTGATTTAAAGTGAGAGACTCTTCCTTTAACCTGAACACTTACAGGCTATTGTAGGAGTATGCATTGGCCCAGTTACGATATTCTTGTGTCTAAGGGAATAGGGAGGCTAAAGAAAAGAGAGACAGGAATAACCAGGTAGAGAAGCAGTCAGAACACACACAACATTTATTGATCAAGTTCACCATCTTATATGGGTGTGGTTCATGGAGCTCCAAGACAATATAGTATGTCAAAGATCACTGATCATAGACCACCATAACAGATACAATAAACATGAAAACGTTTGAAATACTGTGAGAATTATCAGAATGTGACAGAGACGAAGTGAGCACATGCTGTTGGAAAAAATGGCGCCGAGAGACTTGGTCAACACAGGGTTGCCACAAACCCTTGTAAAAAGCATGGTATTTGTGGAGCTCAAAGTGATGCATAATAAAATGATGTATGCCTATATTTAGTTATATGCTTTGTTACATTGTCTATTGTATGTAAATTTGCTGTTTTTTAAGTCAAGTCACATTTTGACAATTCCATGTGTTTCAACCTAATAGCAACTGTATTTCTTGTACAGTCTAGTAAAATTTGAAGTTGTACAAACTTCATGATGAAGTTATACATTTTACATATTCCAGCTTTGAACTGAAAATTATGTTGCAATAACAAGGACTATTTTAGAAAGATGTGACCAGTTGAATTATGTGGAAATATGAAACAAGGAATATGGGTAGCTACTGTAGCATGAGGAATAACAAGACTTCCAAAAAAGGTATTCCACTGTATTATTACACCCCAGGGTGTCCCATATTAAACGGATTCATTTGTTTCATTATTTTCATTAAAGGTAATTTCTTTCTGCATCAATCACTCCTGTTACCTCTCATAATATCCTCATGGGGTTTAAACTACTATTAGTGTTCTCTGTTTTATTTATTTTATTTACTTCTAGGACTTAGCCTTAGGTCCATATGCTTACTTAAATTTAGATAGATAAAGGGAAAATACTAACAAGTTCATTCTTAAGTAGAAGATTCTTTGGTTTTTTTAGTCATTGATAGGTATATTTAGTCCTAGAAGTAGAAAAGAAAAAGGAGATATGAGAGACCTTAATGGGTATTTCCCTTTTCTCCCCTCTCTCAAGAGTATTTAATCTTTTGGTTTTCTAAGCAAATCTTTTGCAGCTGCTTAGTTCTCTGTTCGTGCCAAGGACCCTTTGTTTATACTAACTGCACCCAAAGAATTCTTACACAAGTTGTACTACTTAAGCTCTTTTGCAAGTCTCAGACTTTATCACATCGACAGAGAAACAGAACCATACTTTTCTTTCTCAACATTCCTTCTGGTCAAAGGAGAATGTGGAGGAATTAATTCCTTAGACATTGTCTTAACCCACTAGTGCCTGTGATTTGCGTGTATTAATATATGAGAAAACTTCCACACACATGTATATACATACACACATATATGTTTAATATATAAACATCTGGACCATAACATGATTTCTACACATTGTCACAGTTGGCATCTTTTTTTTTTTTTTTTTTGAGTCAGAATCTCACTCTGCCACCTAGGTTAGAGTGCAGGGGTACACTAACGGCCACCGCAGCCTCGACCTGGGCTCAGGTGATCCCTCTGCCTCAGCCTTCCAAGTAGCTGGAACTACAGATACTGCGCCACCATGCCCAGCTGATTTTTTTGATTTATTGTAGAAATGTGGCCCCGCAATGTTGTCCAAGCTGGTCTGGAACCCGTGGACTCAGGCAATCCTCTCACCTCCACCTCCCAAAGTGCTGGGATGACAGGTGTGAGCCACCATGCCTGGCTAGTTGGCACTTTTCTAAGCCATTTTGGAGATGAAGTAGTAAAGCCAGGAGGGGTCAAGAGACAAGTCCAAGATCACATAGCCATGCAATGACTAAGGATGGACTCAAATCCAGACCCTTCAATCCTTCCTTATTCTTTCCACTGTATCACAATTGTTTTATCCAGAATATACATTTAAAAATGTAGCCAATCATTCTGCTGTCTGCTCTTACCCAGACAGTTCACTGATAGATGTATTTTTTGACTTTCTGTAGATAAAACTTTGTCCAATCTTTTTAATCTTACTTGACTAACATTACTTCTTTCCAGCCCCTGTTTACTCCACAGTTCCTTCCCAAAGTTCATCATCCATAGCGTTCACAGACTCAGGCCTAGCCTTAGTCTAGCTATGCCTCGCTTACTTGTGCGCTGTGTGACCTTCATCAAATCACTGAAACTCTCTGAGCCTGTGTTTCCCCACTTTGTAAAATATGGAAAATAATAGCAGTCTCCTCAAAATGACTGTAGAGAAAATCAAGTGAGAAAATGCACAGGAAGACTTCAGGTATGAGGACACAAAGAGCAGAGGAACTGTGTACTTGCCACCAAACTGTGGGTGACACAAGTTTGCGCCAGGCTCCAAAATGTGTTGGATGACAATATGACAGAAGGTTAGGTGTGATGTGCTAGGGGCAACTGACACCAGCAGGAGCTCATTTTGTGCATTTCTTTTCTGTGTTCAGTGAAGTCAAGCTGGTAGCTTGAAATCAACCAAGGTAGGAATATTTACACCATGGGAAACCAGCAAACGCTGTAACACTGTCTCCCTTTCCCTCCAGCTGATGATTAGACCTTCACCAGGATACCACTGATAGAGATTAGGTTTGAGGTCAAACACATCTAGGTTTGAGTTCAAGCTGTGACACCAATTTCTCCTAGAGAAGTGCCTTGAGCCATCTAAGTCTCTGGCAAATTGGAATAACAGTACTTAGTTTAAAGGATTATTGAGAAGATTAAGTGATGTAAGATCTGTGAAATACTTATACCAGGACCTAGCAAATAGTAACATGAAACAGTAGATGATGGTGGTTCCTATTACTGTTAGAAAGTCTGGAGTATTTTAAGTCTCATGGATCCTATACGAGGGGGGACCCCCCAAACCTTGGAACTTATTTATTTAAAAATGTGTATTTATTCTTACATATTTAAACTTCAGTCACCTTCAAAGCACTCTGTTTTATGCACTACATCTATGAAGATGTTTTTTCCACTGTGCAGCACAGCTTTTGAACTCATCAATTTTGATACCTTTTAATACTTCCGCCATTTTTTGGTTCACCTCTTTCACATGGGCAACATGTTTCCTTTTGAGAACTTTTTTCATCTGGGAAAACAAAATAAAAAACAAGTTGCCTGGGGCAAGATCAGGTGACTGGGGGGGGTGAAACATGGGGGTTATACTGTTTTGGGTCAAAATGCTAAACGCTTAGCGAGGTATGGGCAGGTGCGTTGTCATGGTGGAAGAACCAGTCACCTGTTTGCCACAACTCAGGATATTTCTTCCTCAACGCAGCCTCTCACAATGACGCTTACTGGTACAGTGATGCTGATGGGTTCCCAGAACACTAGCCTAGCAGGGGGATCCTATGATGCCTGCCCTCTGAAAGATAATTCCAGTTTTTGGGGGGGGTCCCCCCTTGGTATATTTCACTTCCTTTCATGATACTCATAAGAATGTGAATTTGATTGTAGAGTAAACTTGTCAGCTTAGGTTGGGAAAGAATGTTTTTGTGGGGGAAAAATATTTTACTCAGATTCATTTATTGTTTCTGTTTGAGAAAAATATTTAAACAAATTTGAACGTCTAAACAAAGACAATTATAAAGCCAAAAATCCAAGTGATCTGAGTCTCCTCTATTTTTCAACAATGTTGGGCTCAAAGCCAGAACATGTTGCAAATATTTTGAACCCACCCCACCCTGCCTCAACCGCAGCCCTTCCCCAGAAAAAAGAACCTGGTACAATGCCAACAAGAGAATCTTCCTCCTTAGAATATCTTAAGGCCTTCATCCTTCTTTTTTGAAAAACAAAGTAGCTAAAAATTTGCAATATAACAGACTTCAACATATCTAAGAGCATAGAATGCAGAGAAAGAAATACTACTCCACTATAAAAATCTGAAGTTCAGAGGCAAGTGAGCAAAGGCCCTAGGCTGAAGGTCCCCCTTGCCACATGGAGAGAATAGTCCAGAAAACCACAGGGCAGGGTTCCTTGTCCACTCCCAAGTTTCCGCTTCAGTTCCCTTATCATAGTCACCCTCCTGGTGTTGCCCTTGGCCCCTTGTAATAGCTCAAGGCAATCAGATTGGGCCGTTGGAGGAAGGGATATTCATTTCTTGCTCTGCTGCCAGCACATGCGGAAGGTATGTCAGGAAAAAGCATGGACATGGGAGAGCCTGAAAGCCACACCCGTAAGCTGATGAAGGAAGGATGTGGAAGGGATGGCCCCTGGAAAGTCCTCTGGTGTTGGGGAAAATCTATCACTTCCTCTTTATCCCCACCATCTGCCTCCTTCTGCAGGAGGGACTGCCAAGAACAAACATTGTGGTCCATGCACCCTAGAGTGGGCAAAATGCAAGAGTCTCTACTGGCAGCAGCCTCTTTACTCAGATATAGAATTTCCCTGGCACAACCATACTGTGAGCTGTGCCACCACTGGCACAACCATACTGTGAGCTGTGCCACCACTGCCCCAACACTGTGAAAGCTGAAAGAAGGGACCTCAGAGCCATGCTTTGCTTCACTGATAGGCACCAAGAGGTGAAATCCTTCTTCTGTGGTTGCGCAGCTCATCAATTAACTGCATGTCTCAAGCTCAGATTTTTTTTTTAATACTTCTTTCCAAGTGCAATTTTCACCTGTCCACACAGTGACTGGAACATTTCACTTCCAAGATCTTAAACTTCAAGTCTCCTTCTCTGGATTGATTTTATGGGTTCTACTTCTTCAGGCTAAGCTTGAACCAAATTTCCACACAGCCACACCCTTCTCTTTTATTTTCTATCAACACCAACCTCACCTGTTGTCACTTTCTCCTCATGCAGAGATTGGACCTCAGGCCCTGGCTCAACTGGTTCCAGGTCTAATTTGCCTTGTCTGGGTCTCTTGAGTCCTATACTTTCCTCAATTGTGATCTCAGGCTAGTGCACCTGGCTAGGTTCCTACCACCTTAGCTGGGTGCGGTCACTTAGATTCTGTGCTCGCTCTATGTCCACCACTGAAACTGGATGAGGCTTTTCCCACTCACCCAGTCCTATTTAAACCCCCCTCCACACACACACACTCCCTGGTCTCCATTCGCTAAAAAGCCTAGAGAACTCCTAAATCACAGAATGTTAAGAGCTAGTGGATCCATTAAGGATTATGCCATTCAGTGCTCTCACCCTACAAAGAAGGAATTAAGATCACTAATCCTCAGACACTGAGTATTTCAAGGGCAGAGGCATGATGCCCATTGCTCAGGATCATAGAGTCAGCCAGGCAGATTTTAGAGCAATACCATCTTCTTTGTCTCCCACCTCTAAACTGCTCTACCTACCTACCTCATCTTCCTGGTTTCAAAATGTTTGTCATTCTTCTCTCTGTTCATTCACCAAGCATATTTTGAACATCTACTATACATTCAACATGAAGGAGGTTCTGGAACTAAAAAGATGAATAAATTGCACCCCTCACTTCCAATATCTATAGCTTCTTCCTTTCTTCCTGGAAGTACCAAGTTTAGCCTATCTTTTTTTTTTTTTTTGCGATGTCTCACCCTGTTGCCCAGGCTAGAGTGCAATGGTTCGGTCTCGGCTCACTGAAGCCTTGACCTCCTGGGTTTAAGCGATCCTCCCACCTCACCTGGTCCCCACCTTCAGTAGGTGGGACCACAGGCATGCACCACCACGCCTGGGTAACATTTATATTTCTTGTAGAGATGAGGTCTCACTATGTTTCCCAGGCTGGTCTTGAACTCCTGGGATCAAGTGATTCTCCCACCTCAGCATCCCAAAGTGCTGGGATTACAGGCGTGAGCCACCATACCCAGTACTATCCTATTTTAAATAAGGAATTCATTGCATCCCCCCAGATTGCATGTATTTATTAAAGGGTTTATTACATGTCTACCATAAACTTTGTGTCAATTTTCTCCCTTATAGATTATGGACCTGATTTCTTCAACTTCTGTTTTATACAAGGAGCCAGTAGATTTTAGGTCTACCTACTCTGTTATCTTAGCAGAGAAAGCAGAGGCTGAAGCTGGCTTCTGTTTTACCACTCTATCAGGGAGCATAGTCCCAGAAAGCAGGAATGAGAGCTACAGAGAGGGAGGCAGAGAAGAAAGGAGAATCCATGGATGGATCCTCTAGAAAGTTTTCTGCCATTAAATTCAACGGATGCCTTGATCTTGTGGGACCGTCCTTTAAAAAAGCCACAATATAAACTATATCTAGGGGAGGGGTAAAGGGTGAAGAATTTATCTACCAGTTCCTGTATTCTTTTGGCTGGAAGTTTGCCCCCGGGGCATCACTCCCTTCTGCACTTGCAGCCTACATGCATCTGAGGGCTGTCCGTGCCTCATGATTAGTTGGGCTGGAGACAAGGGGGTACATTGTTTAGAGTGGGTGAGGCCCTGCCAGGTTGCCGTTGCACAAAGTCTTTGTGAGTCCATGCCCATGCTGGTTCCCACAGTGGCACTTGAACAAGACCAAGTGAGACCTGGGAAAGGTGTCTGATACATCTGCCATGGATATCTCCCCTGCTTCCTGTTTCCTTATGAAGACAGGAATGACAACATCATTTGCAGCTGTTTCAGGTCTTTCTTTAACCTTGATTCTATGGTCATGAGCCAGAGAGGGTTAAGCTGGATGAGTTAATACTGACCCTCACCCCAAGTCATCATATTTATCCAAACTTACATCTTAGACTCTTGAAGGTCAAGGTTGATAGAAGGATCTTCTAATTGATCAGATAGTCATTTGAAACACTGCAAAAGTGAGATGTCTTAGACCTCCTCCTTTTGAACTTGTATTTTAACGATGAAATGCCTGCTATGTAGAATAGAAATACATATTTTCTGGGCAAAGGATAATGGTTTTTCTGCAATATACCAGGTATGGTATGTATAGATTATTTGTTATGCAAACAATTTTTTGCCAGAAAGAATAGCTTAAGAATGAACCTTAACAAAAATCACTCTCTTTGGTATAGGTGTTCGATATTCATCAGATTATACCCATAATTCTGCATTGCAGATGTGGTTGCTCTCCCTTCTCTGTTGGCAGAATCTTGATTTTGTTTCCGTTGCCACCTCTCTCCCAGCAGTTTAGGATTAGGTCCTGGCTGCTCTATACAGATTCTCCCAGATATCTGGCTAGTAATTCGTTTGGGTATGGACATGTGATATCGTCCTAGCCAATGAGAGATGAACAATGGAAGCCTTTTGGGAATCAGACCTGAGCTTAAAAAGATAAACAGGATGAGGAATGACTGACTTTATTGCCACTGGTTGTTTGCTGAGTGAGAATGGGATGCTTGGAGTATCTGTGACCATCTTGCTACTAGAAGAAAAGCCAGTCTGACAGTGACGCTGATACCCTAAGGAGGCTGGAAAGGCCTTAGATTCCTCATGATGTCTTTTAGTTACTAAACGAACCAACACTGGAGATGCCCACGTTGTGCATTTTGTTTGTTTGTTTTTGAGGCCGGGTCTCACTCTGTTGCCCAGGCAGTGGTATGCTCATGAGTGCAGTGGCATGCTCATGGCTTAATGCTGCCTTGACCTCCTAGGCTAAAGTCATCGTCCTGCCTCAGTATCCCAAGTAGCTGGGACTACAGGTATACACCACTGCACCCAGTTAATTTTTTTTTTTTTTTCGTGGCAGGGCACTGGCTGAAGCCTGTAATACCAGCACTTTGGGAGGCTGCCTGAGCCCATGGGGTTCAAGACCAGCCTAGGCAACTTGGCGAGACCTCATTGCTACATAAATCAAAAAATTAGCCAGGCATGGTAGCGCATACCTATAGTTCCTGCTAGTTGGAAGGCTGAGGCCGGAAGGATCGCCTGAGCCCAGCAGGTCGAGGCTACAATGGTTGTGAGCATGCCAATGCACTCCAGCCTGGGTGACAGAGTTAGACTCCAACTCAAAAAAACAATTTATTTTTGTAAAGATGAGTCTCGCTGTGTTTCCCAGCTTGGTCTCAAACTCCTAGACTCAAGCAATCCTCCCACCTTGGCCTCCCAAAGTGCTAGAATTATAAGCATGAGGCACTGCACCCTACCTGTGCATATGTTATTTGAGATAATAAATCTTTTACTGTTTGGGTCAGTTGAGTCAGGGTCTCTGTTGCTTGCATTTGAAAGCAACCTGATATAACAGGTCAAATTAAGTGCTTTATCTGGGGATACCATTTATAACTAATTTGTATTAAAGAGCTCACAAGAAAAGTACACTGTTTAAAATGAGAAGTTCTATGGGAATTTTCTTTAGATTTTCCTATGACTTTGGTGGGAAATTGATATTATCTTTAAGATTTTCTGATCCAGAATGATATTTTCGGTAACACAGAACTTTGGAGTCCTGGCGTCTTGATTGCTCACACATCTATAAGCTAGAGTAGACCCAGAAATGTTTCCTGAGGATGATTTTGGTATTGCCATGCAGAGATGGGATAACCATTCATTCAGACAACTATTCTGTCAGCCTCTTTAATTTCGGTAAGAGGATCATAACCTTAACCCTCAGCTCTATTGATTGCCCAAGCATTTGCATCTGACTTTAATTAGCAACCCAGATTATCTCCACTCCAAGTTTTTGCTAAATATTACAGATTTCAACTCTCTGTAGTCCAAGACTTATCCAAGACTTATCCAAAGCTCAGCTGCAAAAGCGGAGCTTGCCAAAAGGCATATAATCCATCATTCTACTGGAGATTAGCAATTTTGCCCTTGGCTCAAGGAAGCTGTCAGGCATCCATGGCTATGATGTTATGCCTTCCTCTCCCTCCCAAGCCATCCATCAACCATAAATTACATTTGAGGTTGTATTTTCAATTGAAGAAGGCTAAAGAAACAGCCATCTAAATTCTGTAGTATACTGAAGCGATGGCCTAGAGTCTGAGGAATGCCCTAGTCAAAGACACATAGTCCAACAATCAAATTTCAAAATAATGCAGACTCTTAACTTGTGTTTCTTAAATACAATGAAGGCAATACACAATTCACAGCACTATTTCTCATCTGTAAGTTCATTATCTTGATTATGGGGATAATTTCGCAAAAATCTACATATATCAAAACTTAAGTTCTCTTTAAATATGTGCAATTTGTGTCAATTATACCTAAATAAACTTGTAGAAAGTAATAAATAAAACTACCAGGGGGAAAAATGTCATGTGTTCAACTATTACACCCCATAGCTCCAACACACACACACACACACACACACACACACACACACACACACACACACACACATACACAGATTTATTTTGGGAAATGGATCATGTGATTATAGAGGCTGAGAAGTCCCATATCTGCCACCTGTAAGTTGAAAATGAGGAAAGCCAAAGATATAATTCAGTCCAAGTCTAAAGACCTGAGAAACAGGAGTGCTGATGTCCAAGGGCAGGAGAAAATGGATATCTAAGCTCAAGAGAGAGAGCAGATTGACCCTTCCTGTGCCATTCTGTCCTAGTCAGGCCCTCAATGGATTGGATAATGCCTGCTCACATTGGTGAGGGCCTCTTTTTTACTAACCTACTGATTCAAATGCTAATCTCTTCCAGACACACTCTCACAGACACTCCTAGAAATAATGCTTTACTAGCTAGCTATCTGAGCGTTTCTTAGGCTACTCACGTTGATAGGTAAAAGCAATCATTACATCACCCAACTCCCTTTCCTATCAATTTTTCATCATACAACCTCAGAAGATCTAGTCTAATAACCACAGTATTCTGCCTAGAAAACAAGAGAATAGGAAAAAAACTAAATGCAAAGCCAGGATCTTCTTTGGGGAGAGCTGAAGGGGAAAGGGGAGGCTAAGAGCACTCATGTTTTGCAGCCCTCACAAAGAAATGACCTACAATTAAATATGCCGCTGTGACAATCTCAGCCATGCAGAGCATGGACTTGGCCTATACCTCTTCTTGAGGTTTTTTTTTTTTAAAGAAAGTAGGCATTTCCACATATTGAAATGGAAGCCAATTTCAAATTAGTCATTTCTTGAGTTCTTATTTTCTTTTGCTTCATTTCTAATGAAACTGTTTAATGAATACACACCAGCATTCCTTAGTTCCTTGGTTTGCAACTCCAAAGTGAATCAGATCTTAAGTTTGGCTCCTGTTTCAAAGTTTCAACCAGCTGTGCTCTTGGCCCAACCACAAATGAAGCTGTGCTCTCTGCTCAATATCTGCAGTGATGGTTTACGTCTAGTACACAGCTAGAGTGTGGCACTATGAGTTCGCTATCCCACCTGGCAGCCCCCTCATGCGTCCATTACAAATCCATGATCCCCATTCTCCAATCTCAGCATGGTGCCAGCATCCAAGGAAAAACACTCCAGTAAACAGGTAAGATTTCAAAATAAAACAATCCCTGACGAATGTCTTCAAACACTTTGAAAGAGATGTAAAACCAATGTTATAAATGCTTCTTCAAGTCATCTTGTTCTCCTTGTATGTATTTCTTGCTTCACAACTCCTCCCAGCCAACCTCGACTTCAAAAACTCCTTTCCCTCGAGGGTCCCTTTTCCAGTCTTAGTACATTCGTATCTTGGCTTCTAAGCCCTTTCCCTTTCCTCTCAATTAGTCATCAACAAAATTCAGGGGAGAAAGAAGTCTGCCAAGGCGGAACTGTCTTCAAACAGTGGAGGAGGTGAAGAAACTGAGTGAGCAAAGTCAAAATACTCTTAAGGAGTGGGAGGGTGAGAAGGGCTACATCACAAATCCCTGTGGGGGTTAGACAAGAGAGTACATCATTGTTACATAATTGTGTCCTCTTTCTGTGGGCACAGAAAAACTATACAAGTTTCAGTATCATGAAAATTGTGCTCCTGCTGGACAGCCAATTCATTTTTGTGGATATTGGTGGTCCTCTACGGGTCATGCTTCTGTGTCTGCGTGGGTTGTTAAAAAGTCCGGAATCAAATTCACATCATAACTCTAGCAACATACAGTATAGCATCTACAGTATGCAAGTTTATGCACTAGTGTCACATCTGAATTGGATATTTCCTATGCTTATTTTACTCATCTACCAGTTCCTAAATCTATTTATAGACTATGTAATTTTATGAATGATTTCAGATCCATTGCACAATGAGGTGGTATAGTAAATGAATGAAAGAATGATTGAAAACACACATATCTTTCCTTCGACTTCCTGCTTTACAAGGTGATGCCTGCCTTCTCCCCTTGATTCTTCTGTTTCAGCTTCACCATACCACATTCCTGTTTCTGTCTGGAGTTTGCACTTTCTCCCAGCAACCTGGAATCGAGAGCCAGAAGTCCTCTTGGGCTTCTCCTTTGCCTTCTCCTTCGGCCAGCTGCTCAGCCCTGCCAGTCCACACTTCATTTGCTGCTGCAGATGTTCCTCCCTTTCCATTCTCAATGCCAGACTCTTGTTCAGGCCCTCATCACCTCATGCCTAGACCACTGCAATATTTTCCTAACTTCCTTGGCTGCAGACCTTCTTCATTCCAGATCATCATACAGATTCTGCATCTTTATCCCAAAAGTACCACTCAATGAATATATACTACCTTTTTTTTTCCCTCTGGTCTTTCCTAAATTTAAGCACAAAATTTAAGATTTTTCTTTAAGCCGGGCTCGGTGGCTCAGCCGGTAATCCTGTGCCTTGGGAGGCTGCGGTGAGTGGATTGCCTGAGCCCACGGGTTCACCTGGGCAACTCACCACCTGGGCAACTCGGTGAGACCTCATCTCTACAATAAATCAAAAAAAAAAATTAGCCGGGTGAGGTAGCGTGTGCCTGTAGTTCCAGCTACTTGGAAGGCTGAGGCGGAAGGATCACCAGAGCCCAGCAGGTCAAGGCTGCGG
>NW_007257564.1:487253-497157 GCF_000164805.1 Carlito syrichta
CACTCCAGTCTGGGCAACGGAGTGAGACTCCAACTCAAAAAAAAAAAAAAAAAATTGTCTTTAATGTTAAAACTATTTTGTAGCTAAACGATCTTTGAAGCTTTCCAGATGGTCCCTGGTTAACTAAAAAGATTTATGTCCTCCTCTTTTCCTTAAGAAATACTAAAATAATAAGGTATATTTTATGATATATATTTTTTAATTAGCTCTATGAATGACACCAATGACTGAAATAAATAGTCTAATGCCTGCTTTTGGGATCCAGATGTCAAATCAGTATTTTTCTTTCTTAAGCGAAAATGAGACTCACTCCCTATTTTGGACATTTCTAACTATTTATTTTTCCATCTCTCACAATTTGTGTATAAAAGACAATGTCAATTTTAAGGATACTTATCAAAAACTTGGAACTAAGCCGGGCTCGGTGGCTCAGCCTGTAATCCTGCGCTTTGGGAGGCTGAGGTGAATGGACTGCCTGAGCCCACGGGTTCAAGACCCGCCTGGGCAACTTGGCGAGACCTCATCTCTACAATAAATCAAAAAATCAGCCAGGCATGGTAGCGCGCACCTGTAGTTCCAGCTACTGCACTCCAGCCTGAGTGACAGAGTAAGGCCCTGTCTCTCTTTTTTTTTGAGTTGGAGTCTCACTCCGTGGCCCAGACTGGAGTGCAGTGGCAGCTCCTGGCCACCGCAGCCTTGATCTGCTGGGCTCCAGTGATTCTTCCACCTCAGCCTTCCAAGCAGCCAGAACTACAGGCGCACGCTACCACGCCCTGCTAGGTTTTTTTTTTTTTTTTTTCCTCTCCCACTAGAAATGTAAGTTCTTGAGAAAAGGAACTTTGCCCTGTTTGCCACAGAACCCTCAGTCTGCCTAGATGTAATTTAGTGCCTGGCATGTAACAGATGCTCGATAAGAATTCATTGAATCACTGGGCGTGGTGGCTCATGCTTATAATCCTATGGCCCCAATATTAAAAAACCCTTGAATGTGAGTTGTACAAGAAAGAGGCTAGGATAAATTTAGTGGCTAAGATAGTCCTAAATAATAACTGCCTGAGACTATTTACTGGCCACTTAAGAGGAATTCACTGGTAGCGTGCGCCTATAGTTCTAGCTACTTGGAAGGCTGAGACGGAAGGATAGCCTGAGCCTAGCAGGTTGAGGCAGTGGTGACCATGAGCGTGCCACTGCATTTCAGCCTGGGTGACAGAGTGAGACTCCAACTCAAAAAACAACAACAACAAAAAGAATTCATTGAATCAACAGATTTTCCCCTCTTTCACAGAGGACAATGTGAAAGGTTTCTTGGTCCTGGGAAGGAACATCCTGACTGGCTCTTGGTAATGGCCATGCATGTGACTGCAGCAGTGACCATGCAGGGCAAGCAGTGTTTCACAAGCACAGGGATACCTCTGTGGGACTGTCAGAACCAGGAGCTCAGAACCCTACCTCTGTCACTCACTGTGGCTTCAATAACCAAGACCGGGCCTTGGACACAAGCCTACATCTCTGGAACTTCCAGATCTATTTAAGGGAAGAGGCTTTGGAAGAGACTGGATGTCTTGCAGTCAACTGCCAACAAGACTTAGATACACGCTGAGGGGACCACAGTTGTATCTGTCCTTTTAAGACACTGGAATTAAATTTATATTTTCCATTTTGAATACGTATAGTCAGGCTTCCTGACTTAGTTGTAAGTTTCTCAAGTGTAGGCACTCTGTATGTTAGGGGGTTTTTATTTGGCTGATGCTGGAATACAAATACCCCCTAGAGGTCTAAATCCAGTGAAATGGAGACCAATTACAAGTAGGTCAAGGTCTTACTAACTTATCCCATGCTCTACTCATGAGACCCCTGAATATAATTTTTAAACCATGTGAAAATGCAGCAGCAAGGAGGTTAGCTGAACTAATCTAATTGAACATATAATGTGATCTGGTAGCTGTATCTGCTTATCTTTCAGAATAGTCAAAGTAAGCTGTTTTGTTTGTTTATTTGTTATTCAGAGAGAGTAGCCCCCCAAAAACCTCACCAAGCATGATGGGTCAAACTTTATTTAGTTATGACTTGTGTGATCTTGAAACTAATATTTTACTATATTTCCTCATCTGTTAAGCAGGGATCCTATTGGCCTATGTCTCACAGAGATGTAATAAGGGTTAATAAAAGACAATGCAATGTAGAAAAGCATTTACAATCAAAACTATTCTATATTAACAGTGGTTGGGTACTACCATAAATTACCGAATGCATTTTAAACAGTATTTAGGTTGTGGGTCACTTGATATCACTGAAAAAACCCAAAAAACCAGATAGTGCTCTATGGTGCAAAGTTATATAGATAGTAAGGTCTTTGCTTTGCAAAAATAAGTTGAAAACAAAGAGTCTTGCACAAAGTATTTGTGAGGGACGCTATTATTTTAGCCCAGAAGTTTTCTGTGGCCCAGGCTGGAGTGCAGTGGCACTCTCATGGCCACTGCAGCCTCAACCTGCTGGGCTTAGGTGATCCTCCCACCTCAGCCTTCCAAGTATCTGGAACTACAGATGCATGCCACCACGCCTGGGTTGTTTTTGTGATTTGTTGTAGAGATGAGGTCTCACCATGTTGCCCAGGCTGGTCTCGAACCCCCAGGGCTAAGGCAATCCTCTTGCCTCAGCCTCCCAAAGTGCTGGGATTACAGGCTGAGCCACCGCACCTGGCCTTTTCCCCACCTTCTAAACCTCAAACGACCATTCTTAATTCATAGACTCTACAAAAACAGACTCGGGTTTTGCTGTTTGCTAACCCTGATATAGCGATCAATACCTCAACTAACATATTGCGGGCTAGAGACAACTAGATCTTTTATCCTCCCCCTCACAGTTTCCCAGGCAGTAAAATCACTAATAGCAAATTCAAAAGCCCAGAGGTAGAAAGGGATAAAAATGTCTTCAGTGAAATAGATTTCATATTCAGTCTAGAAACAACGCTCCCTTCAAATTTGATTAGAGATTGTTGTAGCTTAAGCATACTCATTTATTCATGTGAGTTTTCAGATTTTCATACTTGCCTTTTCCCTTCAAACTTCATCTTCATGTAGTGTTCACATAAAAATGCATATGAAAAGGTTTTTTACTCCACATTCATAGTAAATGGCTCCAGGCAGTGAGTTCTGGCCTCTGTCTTTGTTGTTCTTGGCTCTGGAGTCTGATGAACCATGTTGACTTCTCCTTCCTGGCCTGAGTGATTTTAATTCAGGCCCGATAGTCCAGGTCTGTGGTACTCGGTTTCTAGGTTGGTTATGTGCTTCTGTGAGCTGAATAGGTAATTCAGATTCAGGACTGTGGGTTCTAGACAAATTATTTTTCTTTTCTCTTCTTTTTTTTTTTGAATTGTCTCACTCTTGTCTCACTCGGAGTGGCCACCACAACCTCAACCTGCTGGGCTCAGGCGATCCTTCCACCTCAACCTTCCAAGTAGCTGGAACTACAGGTGTGTGCCACCATGCCCAGCTAATTTTTTAAAATTTATTGTACAGATGAGGTGCCACCATGTTGCTCAGGCTGGTCTCTAACTTCTGGGCTCAGGCAATCCTCTTGCCTCTGCCTCCCAAAGTGCTGGGATCACAGGCCTGAGCCACTGTACCCCCCTGACAAATTCCTTTTCAAGAGGAATTTCAAGCTGATAGAGTGAACTGGGGATAAAGAGCTGATAGAGAAATGGCCTGTGGCAGAAAATTTAAAGTGGCCTCTGAGACTATGGGACTCATTAGGACTTTGTACCTGAAAGCACTACACACTAGAAGCTGTTCTGGTCTTTCCAAAGGGCAAAGTTGGGTTCTTGAGCAGAAGAATGCAAACTAAAACCAGAAGTTACCATGTTCTGTATCAAATCAGTAATACATATATTTGATTGTTTTCATTATATATAGTTATATTTGTTTATGTTTAATATAAACTATATACAAATATATCACATACTCATATATTACATAAATTTATATATTATTGTATATAATATATAATTACATATTAAGTTTATATACAAATATATAATATATTTATATATTAGAATACACACATATATTTATTATATATTTATAACTATAATGAAAATGAACAACTATCAACTATACTTTATAGACAAATAGCTAACTCTGTTAACTGTGTCATGAGACATATTTTCACACAGTACAGGTAAGATGTACAGATCAGAACACTGGATTACCCTGTTAAGATACAATTGGACAACATCCATCAAACAAAGCCTTAAAACTGTTTGGATCCTACAACTGCATAGCCCATTTTTAGGAATATATCCTAGAAGAAGAATCGTTAATATAGGAAAAAACATCTCAGCACAGGTATATTCATCATAGCAATTATGATAGAAAAAGCATAACTCAAATATCCAACCATGGGAAAAGACATAGCTATATCATACATGATTCACAGCATATTTATAATACAATAAAAAGTTTTAAAAGGCTGGATACAAGATGGTGTGTACTCTGTGGTTCCCACAATTTTAAAGGGTATTTGCATAGGAAAATAAGGGAAGAAAATATTCCAAGTAATAGTCACTTTCTGTTTATACTTTTATGTACTTGACAGGTATGTACACTGGTATAATCGGGGAAACATGTGAAAAGGTTAATAATATTATTGTTCAGAGAAAGCATCTGAACATAAAGTTGCACATATGAAATAGGTGCAATGATTTTTTTTTTTAAAAGACCCTGAAATTCACTGGGCACGGTGGCTCACGCCTGTAATCCCAGCACTTTAGGAGGCAGAGGCAAGAGTACAGCTTGAGCCCAGGGTTTTGTGACCAGCCTGGGCAACATGGTGAGAACTCATCTCTACAATAAATCAAAAATTAGCTGGGCATAGTGGTGGGTGCCTATAGTTCCAGCTACTTGGAAGACTGAGGTGGAAGGATCGCCCGAGCCCAGCAGGTCAAGGTTGCGGTGGCTGTGATCATGCCATTGCATCCCAGCCTGGGCAACAGAGTGAGACTCTGACTCAAAAGCAAAACAAAACAAAACATCTAAAACTCTGTATCAGGAGCATCAAACATAAATACCCACAGAAGGCAAACAAGCAGCATAAACATACAAAAGAAAGTCTAATGTGACGATGACAAATTGGCAAGCATGTGCCTTCTGAGGGCGGTCACATCTCCTCAGCTCCTCCACTTGGGAATACCAGAAAAACTTAAATCTGGATTAAATGTGATATCTCTTAAGTTTTCTTGCATGTTAAGATCTAATTTAAATTTTAAAAGATATTTTATGAACCCAAATAAAACATGCCAGATTTTTAAATATATCTGTTGACCCAAAGGCTGCCCACTTACACTTCTGGTCTATATTTAAATAAAGACACGCATGCACACATACTGGTTGGTCAGGGAGAATCAGACTGTGGCTGGATTCTTTAATATGCATGGTTTTTTTTGTTTTTTGTTTTTGAGTTGGAGTCTCACTCCATCGCCCAGGCTGGAGTGCAGTGGCACACTCACAGCGCCAACCTGCTGGGCTCAGGCAATCCTTCTACCTCAGCCTTCCAAGTAGCCAGAACTACAGGCATGCATTACCACGCCTGGATAATTTTTTGATTTATTGTAGAGATGAGGTCTCGCCAAGTTTCCCAGGCTGGTCTCAAACCCATGGGCTCAGGCCATCCTCTCACCTGGCCTCCCAAAGTGTTGAGATTACAGGCTTGAGCCACTGCACCCAGTCACATGGATTCTTTTATAATGGAAACATTAAAGTGTTGTTTTTCATCAAAGCACAAACAGGGTTTCCTGTTTTGAAGATATCTCAGAAATAGAGCTTCTTTTTCTTCTGTCTCTCTACATGTGATGGCCATGACATTAAACATGTAATTGATCTCAAAGGTAGATGTCATACAGACAGCCCTGAGAGACTAATACAACCATACAAGATTGCAGACACCTGCATAAAACATGACAACCATGTCAAATAGACAGCAAAATGGATGTCGTTTTATCAAGGCTGCTTACTCTGTCTGTCCACACACCCTCACTCTCTTCCTACCAAAACCCAATCAGAAGGAATCCCATGTCTCAAGCCTACTGTATTACAAGGGTGCAGTTGAGAATAGGAGGGAAGTAGGTAAAGTTACAGAATTTATGAGAATGCAGGAAGAGCTGATGTCTTGGAAAAAGTGAAACATTTTCCATCCTATCCGGAATTATTTGAATAATTCTACTTTGAAAGCTGAGCTGTTTCTCCAGATAGTCAAAAGGGGAAAAAAAAAAAGGTAACAAAAGACCATCTGCAACTCTACTCAAAAGAGAGCCACAGATGTTAGAGAAAACTTTACAGAGGAAATTGGATTTTCTCTTCGACAAGTCCAATGCCATTAAAGGCCCTTTTAATTTCCTTGACATTTTCCTAGGAAGTTCCAGGGATCTTTCAAGTTCCGCTTTGTGCTTAGAGGTGGCATGACCTGGGCGAGAGTCCTATTTTCATTCATTTTTTTGCTTTTTGTTGAGAACGTGCCCTATTTTCAGGCCTGACCCAGAGATGCTGGGAAGCTTTCTGCTGGGGCCTAAGGAACCAGAGTTGAGGTGGACTTGCTAGGAGCCTGGGGACACTGCAATGGGAAAGGAGTTGTGAAGCAAAGTAGCTGGGGAAGGGGCTGGTATAATCGAATTTCTGCCAGGACTGCTTGGTGGTCCCTGGATTTTTCCTTGAAAGATTATATGATTTATCTCAGGGCTGGTAAATGTTCCAGGGAAAGGAGCCCTGATGTACAACATTCGCTGATTTTTGTGGTGTCAATATTCCCATTGTGGCTGATTTTAAGCTGCCAGCTTGATGTCACTGAATGCAGAGCCAGGAAGAACAGCCTGCAGTTGGCCTCTCCTGAGCACCACAAGTTTATCTGTTCTGCTCCGCAATGGTCCAGCCAAAGGGTCTGTTGCTTTTCTGCAGGTTGCTCAGCTCTGCCTAGAAGTTCTTGCTATGAAAAAGTCCTGCTCAATTCTCTCCTGCTGCTCTGGCTGCCTTTTTTTTTTAGACAAAGAGCACTGTTTAACTCTGTTCAAATGTAGATTGCATAACCATTTTATGTCCATTTTATATTGTCATAGCTCTTTGCCTATATTTTTTCTTATCATGCTATTGACTTTATTCTTTGCCATTGTTTATTTCAGAGAAGAAACATTGGATTTGGAATCACCTGCTTCCTTAAAAAGGTAGACAGCTGGCTGGGCGTGGTAATTCACACCTATAAGGTGGGCATTTAGGAAGGTCGAGACAGGAGGATGGCTTGAGCCCAGGAGTTCAAGACCAACCTACGCAACATAGCAAGACCCCCATCTCCACAGGAAATAATTTAAACAAAATGGCTGAGCTTGGTGGCACACATCTGCAGTCCCAGCTACTTGGGGGGCTAAGGCAAAAGGATTGCCTGAGCCTAGGGGGTCAGGATGCAGTGAGCCATGATTGTACCACTGCACTCCAGCCTGGGTGACAGAGTGAGACCTCAACTCAAACAAACAAACCAAAAAAAAGTAGACAGCTCATGCCACGGTCCATAATCAGAGGGTCCCTTTACTCATCTAAATACTTGTGAAGGTCAAACATATATTTTCTTGCAAAAGTTAAGCATGTTCTTTGCAGTATATTAGGATACATGATTTAAGAAGAAAAAAGTGAAGTAAAAATTATTCATTATTAGCCGGGCTCGGTGGCTCAGCCTGTAATCCCGCGCCTTGGGAGGCTGAGGCGAGTGGATTGCCTAAGCCCGCGGGTTCGAGACCCGCCTGGGTGGCGAGACCTCATCTCTACAATAAATCAAAAAATCAGCCAGGTGTGGTAGCGCGCGCCTGTAATTCCGGCTACTTGGAAGGCTGAGGCGGAAGGATCGCCGGAGCCCAGCAGGTCGAGGCTGCGGTGGCCGGAAGTGGCCACTGCACTCCAGTCTGGGTGACAGAGTGAGACTCCAACTCAAAAAAAAAAAAAAAAAAATTAGCCACTGTAAATAATTGGCGTATATTCTTCTGGATATATATGTACTTTTTTGTTTACAAAATGAATTAATACTGTGGACTCTTCTTGGTAGCCTTCTTCTTCTCATGCCAATAAATGCATTCTTAACTGCATTGTTTTTAATGCTGCCATGTGAATATTCCATTATGCTAACATGCCTTAATTTATTTAATGAATCCCCTATAGATAGGCATTTGAGGTTGTTTCTTATATTTTCTATCCTTGTATGTATACTTTGACATATTTGTGTGAGCATTCCTTTAGGCTAAATTTCTGAAAGGGTAACTGCTTGATCAAAGAGACCCTAGATTTTTTTAGAACTTTGATTGGGCTGCCAAGCCGAAGCTGGAGATTAGAGGGATGGGGAGGTGGAGTGGGCTGCCCCTGGAAGGAGTTTAGCTGTAGTGACAAAAATGCGATCATAGAGAGTGGAAACAGAGAATGACCTTGGACTTATAATTATAACTGAAAGGAGAAAGGGAAAGAAACCAAGATCTTTACCCAGAAATGGAATTTCCCTAAAGGTGGAAGCATGCTAAAGTGGGAACCTAGAATGGTGTTGGGGTCTGCTGTCAGAGGTCTTGGAAGTTTGTCCTTGGGGTTCAAGTTCAGCTACCTCCTTCCAGGTAAGTGATGCTATCTTTGCTGTCCAGGTTAGGGACTGCGACTGGACTAGTCAGTTCCCGCTGTGACTCTACTATGTTTATGACAATCCCAGTTCTCAAGAGAGCAGAATAATGGACCTGTGTCCATTAACTGATGACCAATGAACAAAATGGAATATTACTCAACTATAAAAAGGAATAAAGTATTGAGTCATGGGATAACATGAATGAATCTTGAAAATAGGCTAAGTGAAAGAAGCCAGACACATTTTGTTTATATGAAATACAATTATCAAAAATATACCAAAATCCCAAAAAATAAGATATTTTAATTACCTACCTGACACCTCTATAATATGTTTCTCTCCATTTGGGGGTTGCAAACATTTTGTTCGTCTCTTCATTGACAACAATTTTATAATGTCGCTTATTTCTTACTCATAGTCTGCAGGTCAGTGGCAGTGGCTCCTCTTATGCTGACTATGAAATTGAAGATGCAGTTCTCTCCTGCATTATCTTCTTTCAGGACTCCCAGTGAAGAACCATTGACTACAAAGCATGAGCTCCCGATAGATCAGATGTGTGAAGACCCCGAAGCTAGTGCTCCACACTATCCCTGGGCTCTTCTCTGTCCACTTTCCGTTAGCCATAGGGAGCCATGTGGGGAAACCAAACATCAGAAGGGTGAAGAAGTAGGCTCTTCTCCGAAGGGAAGGGAGCTAAACAGTATTCAATCAACCACAGCAATTCTGCAAGGTACTGCACATTTAATGAAGGTGTTGCAAGAGTTCGTTTCTCCTAAAAGTGGTCCCAAGCTGAGAATATTGGGAAAACAAAAAAAAAAAGAAAGTGTACGACAAAATCATGGAAAACAAGGAAAGAAGCAACTTGTGGTGTAACTCCCTGGGAAGAAATCTCTCACTCAATTCCTGACCACCTGAGTAGTACCAGAAAGAAAGTGCATTGAAATTGTTGCCCAAAATCGGTTGGATCCTGGTTTTGAGAGGTTTTTATATGTGTGATTTGGGGGGTATTCTTTTTTTCTTTTTTTGAGTTGGAGTCTCACTCCGTCACCCAGACTGGAATGCAGTGGCCGCTCCCGGCCACCGCAGCCTCGACCTGCTGGGCTCCGGCGATCCTTCCGCCTCAGCCTTCCAAGTAGGCAGAATTACAGGCATGCACTACCACACGCCTGGCTGATTTTTTGATTTGTTGTCGAGATGAAGTCTCGCCAAGTTGCCCAGGCGGGTCTCGAACCCACGGGCTCAGGCAGTCCACTCACCTCAGCCTCCCAAA
>NW_007257564.1:497308-504199 GCF_000164805.1 Carlito syrichta
AGAGGATCACCTGAGCCCACAGGTTCAAGACCAGCCTGGGCAACATGGTGAGACCTCGTCTCTACAATAAATCAAAAAGTTAGCTGGGTGACGTGGCCCATGCCTGTATTTCCAGCTACTTGGAAAGTTGAGACGGAAGGATCTCCTGAGCCCAGCAAGTTGAGGCTGTGGTGGCCACGAGCATGCCACTACACTCCAGCCTGGGCAACAGCGTGAGACTCTGACTCAAAAAAAAAAAAAAAAAGTATTTAGAATATGAAGAGATGTCATAAATTACACACTTTTGAGAAACTAACAATTACCAAAATATACCAAAATCCAGAAAAATGGGATATTTTAATTACCTATCTGACACCTCTATAATATGTTTTTCTGCATTTGAGGGCTGCAAACATTTTGATAATCACTTTATTTGATAACAATTTTGTAACATCGTTTTCTATAGAATAGATGGATTTAGTCACTCCTCCATTATGGTAGCTTCTGGCTCCATATACACCTCCACAACTCCCACACGTTTGACATCAGGCACCCTGGACCTTGTTCGAGGTATGGTATCACCTCTGGCCCTAGACCATCATATTGAATGAGTTAACACATTAGTCAGATGGAGTATTCCTGGAAACAACCCATGTCCATTAACTGATGACTGGATGAACACAACAGAATGTTACTCAACCATAAAAATGAATAAAGTTTTGGTTAATAGGATTAAATGAATGAATCTTGAAAACAGGCTAAGTGAAAGAAGTCAGGCACATTTTGCTTATATGCAATACAAAGTCCAGAATACACAAATCTACAGAGATGAAAAATAAATTAGGGGTGGATAAAGAGATCAGGAGCTGGCAGTGAGGGGAGAATGGGAAGTGTCTACTAATGGAATTTTTTGAAGGAGGTGATAACAATGTTCTAGAATAAGTAATGATAGCTGCAAAACCTTGCAAATATACTAAAACCGATGAACTGTAACTTTCAAAGGTCAATTATTTTTCTTTCTTTTTTTTTTTTGCATCTGAGTCCCACTCTGTCACCCAGACTGGAGTGCAGTGGCATGCTCACAGCCACCACAGCCTCAACCTGCTGGGCTTATGTGATCCTTTCGCCCCAGCCTTCCAAGTATCTGGAATTACAGGCGTGTACCACCACACCTGACTAATTTTATTTATTGTAGAGACGAGGTGTCACCATGTTGTCCAGGCTGGTCTAGATTCCGTGGGCTCAGGCAATCCCCTTGCCTCTACCTCCCAAAGTGCTGGGATTACAGGCATAAGCCACCATGCCTGGCTTTCTTTCTTTCTTTTCTTTTTTTTTAAATGGAGACAGGGCCTCGTTATGTTGTCCAGGCTAGTCTCAAATTCCTGAACTCAAGCAATCCTCCTGCCTTGGCTTCCAAAAATGCCAGGATTAGAGGTGTGAGCCACCATGTCCAGCTTATCTCATTATTTTTTAAAAAGGAGAAAGCATTCTTATATTTTTAACAGCTAGATATAACTATACCCAAAAGTGCCTGAAAGCTACATAAACATTATAAAGATAGGGAAAAAATAAAATTATTTTTTTACTCTCACTTCTGAAACCTGATGTGTGGGGATTTATTTCCACACACTACGCAGTTCTCCAGCCACATGCCAGCTGGGGGGGGGTCCTCTATCTCAATTCAACTTGAACATCATCTGCCTGAAGATAGCATCCGATCCTGCATGCTGAGGATTCAGTCCCACAAGATGTCCCCCCATTTCAGATGCCAGTTACAAGTTCTAGTTTTATCTGTGCTTCTGGTTGACAGGCTGTAAATCAGGGGTTCCCAAGACTCCTTCTGTTGGTTCACCTACTTCCCTAGGACAGCTCACAGAACTCAGGGAAATGTGTACATTTGCTGGTTTGATATAAAGGATCTTACAGAGGGTACAGTTGAAGAGACAGATGGAAGAGACATATAGGTCAAGATATGGGAGACAGAGCTATCTAGAGACCATCAGCCACCAGTCAACTCATTAATACACAAAAGACACTCTGATCACTCCAGAGATTCCTATGGTGTGAGGAGATGTGTGCCAAGAGCCAACTGGGCCACAGACCAAATATATGCAGTCTTGTGTGGCATAACAAGATTCCATGCCCTCTCAGGGCATGCCATCCTCCAGGAACATAAAAACCTTCACATGTTCAGCAACCGGGAAGCTCTCCCAACCCTGTCCTTTTGGGTTCTTATGGAGGCTTGATGACATCACTGGACATTGGTGATCAACTCAACCTTCAGACCCTCTCCCCTCCTTGGAGGTCTGGGGGTAAGGCTGAAAGCCCCAACCCTCTAATCATGCCTAGGTCTTTCTGGTGACTAGCCCCCACGCTGAAGCTTCCTAGGGCACCCCCACTCCCAGCCAACTCATTTAATATACAAAAGACACTATTTTCACTCAGGGAGTTCAACTTTGTTAGGAGCTGTGTGCCAGGAACCAGGGACGGAGACCAAATGCATATACACAGTCATTCACTGCATAATAGCATTTTGGTCAAGGAAGCACTGCATGTGCGTTGGTGGTCTCATATGATTATAATGGAGCCGAAAAATTCCCACTGACATCGTGGCTGTTGTCATGTCATAGAGCAACGTATCACTCACATGTTTAGGGTATTTGTATAAAAGTATAGCACATACAATTATGTACAGTGCATAATACTTAATGATAATAAACAACTATCTTACTGGTTTATATACTTACTATATGCTTTATTGTTATTTTAGAGTGTACGCCTTCTACTTACCAAAAAAAGAAAGTTAACCATAAAACAGCCTCAGGCAGGTCCTTCTAGAAGAAGGCATTGTTGTCATAGGAGAGGACAGCCCCATGCATGTGACTGCCCCTGTAAACCTTCCAGTGGGACAAGATGTGGGAGTGGAAGACAGTGATGTTGATGATCCTGACCCTGTGTAGGCCTAGGCTAGTGTGTGTTTGTATTTTTGTTGTTAACAAAAAAGTTTAAAAAGTTAAAAAAAATAAAAATTGTAAAAATAGAAAAAAGTTAAAAGAATAAGGATATTAAAAATATGTTTGGACAGCCATACAATTTGTGTTTCTAAGCTAAGTGTTTTACAAGAACCAAAAAGTTTTTTAAAATTAAGTTTATAAAGTACAAAAATTCACCCCTATAATCACAGCACCTCGGGAGGTGGAGGCGAGAGGATTTCCTGAACCGAGGAGTTCAAGACCAACCTGGGCAACTTGGTGAGATCTCATCTCTACAATAAATTTTTTTAAATTAGCCAGGCATGGTGGTACATTCCTGTGGTTCCAGCTACTTGGAAGGCTGAGGCGGAAGGATTGCCTAAGCCCAGCAGGTCGAGGCTGCAGTGGCTATGAGTATGCCACTGCATTCCAGCCTGGGTGATAGAGTGAGACTTTGACTCAAAAAAATAAAGTGCAAAAATTACAGTAAGCTAAGGTTAATTTATTACTGAAGAAAATTTTTTATAAATGTAGTGTAGCCTCAGTGAACAGTGCTTATGAAGTCTACAGCAGTGGACAATTATGTCGCAGGCCTCCACACTCACCACTCATTCCCTGATTCACCCAGAGCAACTTCCAGTCCTGAAAGCGTCATTCATGGGAAGTACTCTCTATAGGTGTATCATTTGTATCTGTTATGCCACATTTGTTCTGTACCTTTTTGAGATTTAGACATGCTTAGATGCATACTTAGCACTGTGTCAGTCATCTACAGTATTCAGTACTGTGACATGCTGTACAGGTTTGGGGTTTAAGAGCAACAGGCCTGGGTGGGTAGTAGGCAACACCGTCTAGATTTGTGTGAGCAAACTATGATATTCGCACAATGAAGAAATTGTATAACCATGCATTTCTCAGAATATATACTTGTCATTAAGCAACGCATGACTGCATTTCTTGTGATATCACAATATAACAAATAGGCTACACTAAACCCAAACTAAATAGATCCTTAATTCCCCTAATGCCCATGCCACTCAACGCCATGTCATTTGAGGGGATAGGGATGCAGGGGAAGCCAGCACAGAAAATGTTTTTACTCTTGCAAATTTTACAGCATATGACCTGGTGAATATGTTGTCAGGGCCATGGAAGGGACTAATACAAGTGAGAGCTCTGAAATCGAAGCACCACAAGGAATCCCTTCATGCCCAGTCATCTGCTCCACCTCCCCGCCCACCCTTGTATAGAATAGACCACACACATTTAATCATTTTTTTACTTTTTCTTTTATTTAGAGATGGGGGGGGGTCTCACTATGTTGCCCGGGCGGGTCTCAAACTCCTGGCCTCAAGTGATCCTCCTGCCTTGGCCTCCCAAAGAGCTGGTGTGAGCCAACACACCCAGCCAGACCACATACATTTAAAAATAGTTAAGTGGTCCTGAATCTTTTTGTACAGCTTCTTGAAAGGAAACAAAGCAATGATTTCTTAAATAAGGCATTAATTCCTATATACAGTTGTACCTGAGTAGACTGACACATTGATCCTAAAAAAAAAAAGGGGGAGGAAATCTCCTCTTTGTTCAAGACCAACTTGTTTTCCCTCTTCATGAAATAGAGTAAACTCTGGTTGGAATCTCTCTCAACAGGGCCTGCCCTTGCCCAGAGGATCAAATTCTAAATCCCATTTTACCCACGAGTCCTAAAGAAAATTCCAGAGCCCTCCAAATCCTTCTTGCACTGACGACAGCCCCCCAGGGTGGCGCTTGCCCTGGAGGAGGGAGGTCCTTTCCAGTTATGGCCCTAGTCATGCTTGCTCTTAGCTGCCTCCTATTCAAACCTTTCTCCTTCTCCCTTGGATTGGACTCAGGTGCTCTTAAATCCCCCAGCTGCCTGGAACCAAACTGCTGCTCAGCCTAGCAGAGCAACCTGCAAACCCAGGTGTTTGAAATCGAGGTTAGGGGTCCCCAAACACCAGGCCACAGACCAGGAAACGGGTCGCACAGCAGGAAGTGAGGGACCAGTGAAGGAAGCTTCATCTGTATTTACAGCCGCTCCCTATCTCTGGCATCACCACCTGAGCTCCACCTCCTGTCTGATCAGCACCGAAAAGCCTGCTTCCGTTTCCAGTATCCTATCTTTGTGAAGCAGGGTTGTCTGCAGTAACAGCAACCAAAACGAGATTATGGAGTAGACTGGACATAAGCAACACATTTCAGGTCTCACTGTCTCCCATCTGCCCCACCCCACCGCCCCCAGATGGGACTGTCTAGTTGCAGGAAGAAAACAAACTCAGGGCTCCCACTGATCCTGCATTACAGTGAGTTGTATAATTATTTCATGACATATTACAATGCAATAATAATAGAAATAAAGTGCTCGATGAACGTAACCCACTTCATCTCAAAAGTGAGAGAGGAGGTAGTTAGAAAACAAATAGGCAGACACAGCAGGTCCCAGTAACAAAGTGACAAACTGCAAGCCTTTAGGACTGAAGCACAAACACTTGCTTCCGTAAACAAACTTCAAGCTCCTAGACTAAGGCAAAAACACTCATGAACTTCGCAGCAACTTGGATGGACTTAGGGTCTATCATACTCAGTGATCTATCACAGAAACAAAAAACTGAGTACTACCTATTCTCACTCATAATCTGACCCTGAACAATTATCATAATACTATAAGAAAGGAATTGGCAGTAGTGGGAAACTGCCAAGGGAGGGAGGGGGGAGCACACTTCATCAATAAGGGTACCTGATCTCAAACCAGGTAAAGTGTGGACCAAAGGGAGGCCGAAACTTCACCCGTACAATGACCATTTTTATACTTAACCCTGAATTGTACCCCACATCTTTAAAATTAAAAAAATGTTTTTACCATCATACTAAGTGAACATCACAAACAATCAAATTTTTTTTTAAAGGAAGATACACCCATCAGCTTACTGCTAAGTGCCAATCATAAAAACATAACCAATAACCAATAACCAAGCAATATAAGAAGAGGTGAGCACATTTGGTTAGGAAGAAGGGACCATTGATTTCCTAAAGCGGATTTCTTTCTTTTTTTTTTTTTCTGAGTTGGAGTCTCACTCTGTCACCCAGACTGGAGTGCAGTGGCCGCTCCCGGCCTCCGCAGCCTCGACCTGCTGGGCTCCGGCGATCCTTCTGCTCACCCTCCAAGTAGATAGAACTACAGGCGCACGCTACCACGCCCGGCTAATGTTTTGATTTATTGTGGAGATGAGGTCTCGCCAAGTTGCCCAGGCGGGTCTCGAACCCGCGGGCTCAGGCAATCCACTCACCTCGGCCTCCCAAAGTACCGGATTACAGGTTGAGCCACCGAACCCTGCCTAAAGCGGATTTCTTAATGCCTGAGTGGGAAGTCAAGTTTACATCGGGAAATGCAAAAACTCCCTCTTTACCTTCTGGAGTTTGGAATTACTATATGATCCTCTAAATCAGTGGTCCTCAACAATTTTGGCATTAAGCACCAACTTCGTGCAGGACTATTTTTTCCCATGGAATGGGGGGAGCCATGGGTCTCAGTCCGCACAGCTAATGCCAACCAATCAGCTCACTATTAACAGTCAATGCCAGCCAATCAGCTCCATCCCGGGGCTATGCAGGGCCTGGTTTCAGCCTGAGATCAGTAAATTTTTTAGGTTTCCTCCGGTTGTGGGAGCTTTTGTGTCTTTTCCTTTTCTTTTTTTTTTTTTTTTTGAGTTGGAGTCTCACTGTCGCCCAGACTGGAGTGCAGTGGCCGCTCCCGGTCACCGCAGCCTCGACCTTCTGGGGCTCTGGCGATCCTTCCGCCTCAGCCTTCCAAGTAGCCGGAATTACAGGCATGCACTACCACGCCCGGCTGATTTTTTGATTTATTGTAAAGATGAGGTCTCGCTGCCCAGGCGGGTCTCGAACCCGCGGGCTCATGCCATCC
>NW_007257564.1:504453-531620 GCF_000164805.1 Carlito syrichta
CTCAGGCCATCCACTCCTCAGCCTCCCAAAGGCGCGGGATTACAGGCTGAGCCACCGAGCCCGGCTCTGTCTTCTTAATAAGTCCTACTTGTTCATCTTCTCGTCGTCTGTGTCCCTTATTCCTCCTGGGCACGGGGCAAACACATGGACCCTAGGAGCTGCTGAAGATCGTCGGAACTGAAGAGCTAGGCACCCCGAGCCCTCCAAGTCAACAGAGTGGGTAGAAGTGAGGCTGCCAGGAGTGAAGCTAGAACCGAGACTGCGGAGTAGAGCTGAGACACTGTCGGGGCTGGGCTTGCCAGTTCATTGAGCCAATAGCTGACCAGATTTAAATATATGTTATATATATATTATAATATAATATATTATATATTATTATATAATATATATTATAATGTATAATATATATATATATATATATATATAAAGGTTGGGGATCGCTGATTTAGAGGATCATATAATTCCAAACTCCAAAAGGCAAAGAGGGAATGTTTTTTTGACAGAGTGTGTCTTATTGACCCATTTCCCAATGTAAACTTGTGACTTCCCACTCGGACATTAAATCTGCTTTAGGAAAACCAGTGGTTCCTTCTTCTAAACAAATGTGCATACCTCTTATGTTGCTTACAGTAATGGTAATGAATTAACAAAATTTCAGCGGACATCAGAAGGCTGACTTTTGAAATACCTGATCTGTCTAGTCAGAACTGAGACTTTTGTTTCAAAATGGTAGACCACGTACCAGCTGCAATTTCCTCCAAATTCTTAGGAACACTTGGACTTAAAAACTAGATTAAAGCCAGGATTAGGGGATTGTGCCTGAAATTCCAGCTACTCAGGAGGCTGAGGTGGGAAGATCCTTTAAGGCCAGAGGCCAGGAGTTAAAAATTTGGCTACAAATAACTTAAGGAATAAAAGTTGAGGAGGTTCCCTTGGAAATGAAACCTATAGTCCAGATTTATATGGAACCACTGAGAAAGGTAAGTGCAAACAAAGGAGGTCCTACGCCTAGAAACTATACACTTGGAGCAGAAAGGGATCAGGGAAACAGGATATAGATGTGACAGCAGTAGCCACCAAGCAGCAATGTTGGGGAATCTGCTTCCAGTCCAAACTAGATGAGAGACAGGGCAACAGGTGGCCGATGACCTTAGGAAGGACTGGTGAGTCCTAGCATCCAATAGACCAACCATCAAAGGGCCCAGCTAGATGATATGTCTTGTTTTCCCTGTTCCTGAAAACAAGCCAGAATGCAAGTCACAGGGACTGCTCTTGCTTCTCCCAAACAGACCTTGCAAGCAGATGGGACACAAAAGTCTAACAGGAAATCACAACCACAAAGGTGAGCCCATAGTCAGGAAACACAAAGCATTCAAGAAAATCAAGCTCTGCTGGGTGCAGTGGCTCACACCTGTCATCCTAGCACTTTGGGAGGCAGAGGCAAGAGGATTGTCTGAGCTCAGGGGTTCAAGACCAGCCTGAGCAACATGGTGAGACCTTGTCTCTACAATTAATCAAAATATTAACTGGGCATGGTGGCGTGCATCTGTGGTTCCGGCTACTTGGAAGGCTGAGGTGGAAGGCTCGCCTGAGCCCAGCAAGTTGAGACTGCGATGGCCGTGAGCGAGCTGCTGCACTCCAGCCTGGGCAACAGAGGGAGACTCTGACCCCCACCCCCAACCAAAAAAAAAACCAAAAACTAAAATCAGTCTCCGTGAATGGAGGCAAAGGACAAAAGAAATGGAAGAACTTAGATATAATAAAACAAAGTTAGTGGAGCCACTAGAACATCACATAAAGACTGGAACCTGGTTTCCTTGTGTTCAAGCATCCATTCCTCCCCTTCACATTGCATCCAGTCCTAAGTCTGACACTCCCCACACAGGAAAAACTGTAAAGGCATTTCTTTATTTCCCCAAATAAAGGCTATTTGGAAAGAGAACTCACATTAGGGTGAGCAAGGCCCACACCAATAGCGATCTCCCTCATTTCCTTGTTTCCTCATTTACAGAAGGGCCTTACTATTCACTCTAACATTTCTGCATCCCGCTCTCTCCATAGGTAAAGCCATCATCATCGCTCTAGAATACTGCAACAGCTTCCTAACTCTTCTTGCTGTCTCCAAGAGCCACTCTTCCCACCCTTCCATTCATTCTCTGCATTTTAGACAGAGAGCTCATTCAAAAATGTAAAAATCACTCCCACTGCTCCTAAACTTTCAGCATCTTTGAATAGAGCTCTACTCAACAGTAACTCTATGAATAGAGTTCACATTCCTTAAAATGGCCCACAAAACCTTGCAGGATCTGGCTCCTGCTTTTCGTCTGGTTTTCTCTCTTGACACTTTGACAACTCCCCCCACCCCGCCCCATCCCTCACCCCTTTGTTCAATAACCCACCCATAGCAAGCCTCATTCATGTGCTCCTTTCTCCTCCAAGATGTTTTTTCTGCTAGGAATGGTTCTCCTTTCCCTTTGCACAAGGTCAACTCCTTGTGTGGTTTCAGCTCTAGGAAGTCTTCCTGTGCCTCCAGAGTATGGAGCCTCCTCTGTCCCACCCGCCGCCCCGGGTTATCTCCTGGGACAGCAGGTTGTACAGTGGTTTCTCACCTAAACCCTCTGATGTGTAAGCCTCAGACGACATAGACTGCCTTGTTCTCCACTTTATCCATACAAGCTCTTAAGTAGATGAGCTGTTCGATGCCTTTGTCGGGACTTTTGCAGCACATTGTGAGAACATTTAGAACCCACAGAAGCCCAGCCATTTTTTCTCTTCTTCGAATGGATTTGTGAGCTGTTCTCGGACCTACCTTGACTTGCCCATCATCTATTCACTCAACAAATTCACTCAACAAATATTCTAAAGGGCCAAGAATAATCCATATGATAGGCACAGCAATAAACAGAACAGACACAGATCCTCACCCTTGTGAGTCCCTTTGTGTGTGTGTGTGTGTGTGTGTGTGTCAGAGACTCACCCTGTTGCCCAGGCTGGAGTGCAGTGGCACACTCACAGCCACCGTGGCCTTGACCTGCTGGGCTCAGGAGATCCTTCCACCTCAGACTTCCAAGTAGCTGGAACTACAGGCCTGGGTTACCATGCCCAGTTAATTTTCTTGATTTATTGTAGAGATCAGGTCTCGCCAAGTTGCCCAGGCTGGTCTTGAACCAGGCAATCCTCTCGCCTCCGCCTCCCAAAATGCTGAGATGACAGGTGTGAGCCTCTGCACCTGGCCTTGTGAGTCAATTTTATAGGAAATTACATGGCCACCAGTCTCTTCTTCCCCACCAACTGCCCCCTGCCCCCCAAGACCAACTTACCATTCTGCTGGGATCCTCCTCTGCTGATGAGTCCTATTGGTAGAGGATATCATGTTTCACAACCACACTTCTAGCTTCTTAAAATTCATTTTTTAAAATTATTTATTTATTTATTTATTGAGTTGGAGTCTCACTCTCACCCAGACTGGAGTGCAGTGGCCGCTCCTGGCCACCGCAGCCTCAAGTCGCTGGGCTCCGGCGATCCTTCTGCCTCAGCCTTCCGAGTAGCTGGAACCACGGGCGCACACCACCACACCCGGCTAGTTTTTTTTTATTTATTGTAGAGATGAGGTCTGGCCAAGTTGCCCAGGTGGGTCTCGAACCCACGGGCTCAGGCAATCCACTCACCTCAGCCTCCCAAAGGCAAGGGATTACAGGCTGAGCCACCGAGCCTGGCTTTTAAAACTTTTCTTATGGAAGATTTCAAAGTATCTGAAAGTAGCAATAACAGGATAATGAGCCCTGTATATATAACCCATCAACATGTGGCTGAGGATGTCTCATTTATATCTCCCACATGCTTTCCCACTGCCCACCAGATGAATTTAAAGCAAAACCAGACATCTAGTCATCGCACCCATAAATCCTGTCTGAAAGAAGAGGGCTTTCGCATGGAATTGGAGAACGGGTAGGTCCTACCTAGATACGTGGAAAGGCATCCTACATGGGAGTGAAAGCACAGGAAGGCTCGGACAGGAAATGAAAACTCTATACACAGAGTCAGAAAGAAGCTATCCTGGATGGAGAGTTGGACAGGTCAGATGGGAATGATTATGAAAAGCTTTAAATGCCAGCCCAAAGATGTGGGTTCCTACAGACAGGATTTAGTTAAACATTCCTAGGAAGCTTGAGTTGAGATGAGTCAAGCAGTGTTCCAGTGAGAATCATCTGGGGTGAATGTGGGCCCCAGGGACCCAGGGAAGAAATGAATAGAGGGCAGAAGCATAAAGGACCCATTATTTCAATTCAGCATGACAAGGGCCCTGACCACCATGAGGATGGCAGCAATGAAGGGAGAAACTGAGCTAGGTGGTAACGGTTGGAGGGACAGCTGGATGTGGTGGCTCATGCCTGTAATTCCAGCACTTGGGGAGGCCCAGGGGAGGATTGCTTAAGCCCAGGAGCACAAGATCAGCCTGGGCAACACAGTGAGACTTCATCTCTACAAAAAAATAAAAAATAAAAAAATTAGCTGGGTGTGGTGGTGCAGCCTGCAGTCCCAGCTACTCAGGAGGCTGAGGCAGAAGGATCACCGGTGCCTAGCATGCTGAGAAGCCTTGACTCAAAAAAAAAATAGAGGGACTGAATTCCTTGCCTGGCCCCACAGAGTGGTTAAGGAAAGAGTTAGAAATGACTACATGCTTTCGAGTCTGGGCAGCTTGGAAACTGGAGGTATTATTCACAAAGTCAAAGAAATGGGAAGGGAATACCTTTGGGAAGTTTTTATTTTGGATTTGATAATGAAATATACAAATACAGATATCTCATAGTCTCTGGAGGGTATAGGATTGGAACCTGGGTGAAAGTCATATAGGCTTAAATTCATCCACCTAAAATTAATAGTTGAGAAGGAGGGTGGGGTAAACTGAAAGATAAAAAAATTGAAATAAGTAAATAAAATTGATAGTTGAGGTCAGATATCTCTTGTTGGTTTTATGCATGGAGAATGGAAGGGGAAAGAGGAAGAAAAAGAGGGGAAGGGACAGGGAGGGGAGGAGAGGATGGGAGAGGCAGGGGAAAGGAAAACAGAAAAGGAGAATAGAAGAGAGAAAAGAGGAGGAGGAGGAGAGAAAGAGAAAGGAGCAAGCCAGGAGGAGGGAGCCGCAGCTAAGATGGAAAAGAAGATAAAACGACCAGGAAAGTAAAATAGTCTCACAAATCAAAGAGGAGCACATTTCTAAAAGAAATGGTCACTAGCAAGACTCTGGTGGTTGGAAAAGCCCACTGAATATGCATGATGTCATGTTCTGTACATTCCCAACACATACAAGGCCACATTCAATCTGCTGACCTTGAGGGCAGAGCACAAGGGGCGGTTGTTTCCCTTCCCTGCTTTCCCCCTCAGCTGCCTCCCCAGCTCTTGCCTCTGAAGAGAAGGAGAGGTCTGTCCTGGGAGAGTTTGAATTCTTGAATTAGGCTAGTTGTTAGCTATGTTGTGAAATGGGTTACTTTTCAGAAACTGAAAAATTCATTTCTTCTTATAGTCACTGTAGTAAGTAGATGATGGGTAATCGGCCTGGGAGAAAAATGGGCCCCTAATTTGGTGTCAGGGATGAAGTGACAGAGCCAAGATCCACCCGCAGAGAAGAACCAACCCAGTTTGGAAGGAATGAGCTGTGTCCCAACCCAAACTGTGATTCAAACACAACTTGGGTGCCTCCTTTAGTGACTTCAGAAAAAATAAGCCTAATATATAACCATGCTAAATAAGCTGAAACCCTTCAAGTTACATTAATCACGGAGAAATTTCATCATGGCATGGATGAGGTGGTGATGACATTATAACTACAAACAGAAGGAAAAACTAAAAAAAGAATCAGACACACTGGAATTTGTCTATTACCAGAGTCATGTGGAAGAGAGGATGCTTGGTTTCTGCAAAATTGGTGGTGATAGTTTAGAGAGAAGCGGAGCTAGAGAAAATGGTTAACTCAGGAGCTTGTTTTGCTCATTTAAATTTTCTTTGGGAATAGTATCCTTTCTCCTACAATCACCAAGATTTAGTTTTCTTTCTTTTTTTTTTGAGTTGGAGTTTCACTCTTGTCGCCCAGGCTGGAGTGCAGTGGTACACTCACAGCTACCCCAGCGTCAACCTGCCAGGCTCTGGAGATCCTTCTGCCTCAGCCTTCCAAGTAGCTGGAACTACAGGTGCATGCTACCACTCCTGGCTATTTTTTAAAAATTTTGTTATACAGACGAGGTCTCGCCAAGTTGCCTGGGCTGGTCTTGAACCTGCGGGCTCAGGAAATCCACTCACCTCGACCTCCCAAAGTGCTGGGATTACAGGCTGAGCCACTGAGCCCAGCCTCTATTGTTTTTTTTTAAACCAGACTTATTCAGAAATAATTTAAATTTTAATTATTTACAAAGGTTTGACCTTTTTATTTATTTTTGAAAATCTTTAATGAGAGGCATTTTCAAGCTTTGGTAAAAGTGAAAGGAGTTGTACAATGAAGTCACATGCACCTGTTACCATGTTTCAACAATTTATCAGCAGTCTGTCATTTTACAAAAGCTAGTCTTCTTCCTTTTTTCCTCCCTCCTTCCTTTTCTTTGGGGGGGGATATTTTAAAGCAAATATCATATTAGCTCACCAGTAAATAATTTAATATATCAGCCTGTAATCCCAGCATTTTGGGAGGCCGAGGTGAGTGGATTGCCTGAACCCACGGTTCGAGGACAGCCTAGGCAACTTGGTGAGACCACATCACTACAACAAAGTTTTAAAAAACTAGCCAGGTAGCGTGTGCATGTAGTTCCTGCTACTTGGAAGGCTGAGACGGAAGGATTGCCAGAGCCCAGCAGATTGATGCTGGGGTGGCCGGGAGTGTGCCACTGCACTCCAGCCTGGGCAACAGAGTGAAACTCCAACTCAAAAAAAAAAAAATGTACCTATCTTTTACTGATGAGAACTTTAAAAAAAAATAAGGATCATGCCATTATGGCAGTAATACAAGTTAAAATAACTCATTTACATTGCATACTATGTTCAAATTTCTTTGATTATTTCAAAGATTTATATTATAGTATGTTTGTTTAAATCAGAATCTAAACAAGGTTCACATTGGGTTTGGTTATTACAACTCTTAATAAAAGAATAAAAGATTTTATTCTCTAAAAATCCATTCCTCTATTTTTTTTTTGGAGTTGGAGTCTCACTCGGTCGCCCAGACTGGAGTGCAGTGGCCGCTCCCGGCCACCGCAGCCTCACCAGCTGGGCTCCAGCGATCCTTCCACCTAGCCTCCCGAGTAGTCGGAATTACAGGCACGCGCTACCATGCCCGGCTGATTTTTGATTTATTGTAGAGATGAGGTCTCGCTGCCCAGGCGGGTCTCGAACCCGTGGGCTCAGGCAATCCACTCACCTCAGCCTCCCAAAGGTGCGGGATTACAGGCTGAGCCACCCTTTTCAATACATTTTTGTGCAATGAATTAGCACCTTACCAACCTCCAAAGATGCCCAATGAGGTATTATAAAAATCATTATCAACTCATGAATTTATAGATGTCTGTTGTATTTTAATTCTTTCTTATGCTCAAATTATCCTTTCTTTGGGCAGTGGGAGCCTCTTAATGGTGGCTTTTCTCTTTTTATATAATCCCATTTATTTTAAAATATTTTCTTGTTTTTTCACTTACTTGTTTATGTATCACTCTTTTACAGACAAGAACTTATTTATTTATTTAGTTAGTTAGTTAGTTAGTTAGCTAGCTAGTTAGTTAGTTGTGAGTCAGAGTCTCACTGTCGCCCAGGCTGGAGTGCAGTGGCATGCTCATGGCCACCACAGCCTCAATCTGCTGGGCTCAGTTGATCCTTCCACCTCAGCCTTCTGAGTAGCTGGAACTAGGGGAACACGCCTCCATGCCTGGCTATGTTTTTAATTTATTGTGGAGATGAGGTCTCGCCAAGTTGCCCAAGCTGGTCTCAAACCCTGAACTCAGGCAATACTCTCACCTCTGCCTTCCAAAGTGTTGGGATTACAGATTTGAGCCACCGCTCCCGGCAAGACCATTTTTTAAAAAATGCCCCAGACTCACCTTCTAATTTCCTGCCCTAGATTTCGAATAAGGCATTTTCCCAGAGTTCTGGTTCTTTTCAGTAGGAAACAGGATTTAGAGACTTCTTTCTAGATGCTTATTGCGCTTATTACTGCTGAGTTGCCACTTCTTTTAGACCTTTTCAAGGGACAGAGCAATAAAATATGTATTTTCAATTTATTTTAAGAGAAAAAGTAAGCTGGGTTTGGTGGCTCAGCCTGTAGTCCCTCGCTTGGGGAGGCTGAGGTGAGTGGATTGCCTGAGCCCGCAGGTTCGAGACCCGCCTGGGCAACTTGGTGAGACCTCATCTCTACAATAAATAAAAAATTAGCTGGGCGTGGTAGCGCACGCCTGTGGTTCCAGCTACTTGAAAGGCTGAGGTGGAAGGATCACCTGAGCCCAGCAGGTCGAGGCTGCGGTGGCCAGGAGCGGCGACTGAGTGAGACTCCAACTCAAAAAAAAAAAAAAGAGAAAAAGTAATTTTGTAATTATATTTCCAATCCAGATGTTAGATTATACAATTTTTACTTAAGTTCTTTGCTGTTATACTTTTATTTCAATAATCTTACCTCTATGGTAATACTGATGTTTCAGTATCATTTATATTTGAAGCGATGGCCAAGGCTCACCAGATATTTAAGAAAACCTGAAAAGTGAAAACAGAAACAATGAAGGGAATAAAGGAAAACTTCTATGCAAAAACAAACTATAATTAATATCCTCAGAGGCATAAGAGAAGATATTGCTTCCGTGGAATTACTGCAAAGAAATCTTAATAGGCCAGACACGGTGGCTCAAGCCTGTAATTCCAGCACTTTGGGAGACTGATGTGAGAGGACTGCCTGAGCCCAGGGGTTCAAGACTAGCTTGGGTAACTTGGTGAGACCTCGTCTCTACAATAAAACAAAAAATTAGCTGGCTGTGGTAGCATGTGCCTGTAGTTCCAGCTATTTGGAAGGCTGAGGCAGAAGGATCGCCAGAGATCAGAAGGTGGAGGCTGTGGTAACTGTGAGTGTGCCACTGAACACCAGTCTAGGCGACAGAGTGAGACTCCAACTCAAAAAAAAAAAGGGAAAAAAATGGATAAGGGACATAAGTAGAACAAATTTCGCTAAATATTGGAAAATATTAAAATTGGGTGGTGTGGGTTCATTATACAATCCTCTCTAATTTTTTGTATGTTTTTAAATGCTCCTTGATTGTTTTGTTTTGAGTAGGGGTCTTACTCTGACGCCCAGGCTGAAGTGCAGTGGCACGATCACACCCACCACAGTCTTGACCTGCTGGACTCAGGCAATCCGATCCTTCCATCTCAGCCTCCAGAGAAGCTGGGACTACAGGCAAGGGCCACCACACCTGGCTATTTTTTTTTTCATTGTAGAGACAAGCTGTCACCATGTTGCCCAGGCTGGTGGCCTCAAATCCATGGTCTCAGGCAATCCTCTCGCCTCCACCTCCCAATGTGCTGGGATGACAGGCGTGAGCCACCGCGTCCAGCATCCTTGATTTTCTTTTTTTGAGTTGGAGTCTCACTCTGTCACCCAGACTGGAGTGCAGTGGCCGCTCCTGGCCACCGCAGCCTCGACCTGCTGGGCTCTGGCGATCCTTCCGCCTCAGCCTTCCAAGTAGCTGGAATGACAGGCATGCGCTACCACGCCCGGCTGCTTTTTTTTTGATTTATTGTAGAGATGAGGTCTCACCAAGTTGCCCAGGCGGGTCTTGAACCTGCGGACTCAGGCAATCCACTCACCTCAGCCTCCCAAAGGCGCGGGATTATAGGCTGAGCCACCGAGCCCGGCTGCATCCTTGATTTTTAAAGGGTTAAAAAAAGGACTTTAGAAACACTAAAGACTCAAATCAATGGAGAGAGATAAGGATCCAAAAAAAAGGGAATGAAGCAGCTTAATTAAAGAGCACAAGAAAGCAAGAAAGAATCTAGCTCAGATCCCCTGTCCTAGCAGGACATGCCTAAAATTCCCCCAGAACCCCAGTCCAGGGCCTGAACTTGTCTGCCTGGGGCAAACATCGAAACTGGGGGCTGCAGGGTGGAGGCTCTTTGTGTAGTGGGCGGCCCGTGCAGCCTCAGCCCTCCAGAGCCCTTTGGGGCCAGGAGTAAATGGTCAGTGACATTCTCCACATTCCTATGCAGATGACATTGCACGTGATGGACACTGGGGGCTGGGGCAGCTGATGGGGAAGCCACCCAGGACGGCTCAGGAAACAGCCCTCTCTAAGGGACACTGCGGGAAGCCCGCCCCAAAGTGATCCCTTCTGAAACTTGGGGAGGCAGAGAGCTCACATCCCTTTTGGTTTGTTCTTCTGCCGTGGTTGCAAGCCTGAGTCAAGCTCCAGTGTCCCATCCTCCAGCCTCATCTTCCCCACCAGCTGTGGCTTTACTACCCCTCCGCTCCCACCCACGGTGAGGGAGGACTCCGTTGAGAGGACTCCCGGTGTTTCCTGGCTGGGTGATTCATTTTTATTCCCTTAAATCTCCCCCATGGCCAGATCATTGTTTTCCATATCCTTCCCACCCTGCAGGAAAGAGCAAAAGGCAATCTTTGGTCTTTTGGCCAGAATCTATGTGGGACCAGCACATCCCACACATGGCTGGAGCTAAAGGTTCCTCCAGCTCCCTGGGATTTCCCAAAACATCCGAGATAAGCCAAGAGTAGGAGACATTTGCTTTCCGGTTGAAGTGAGGGGTTATGCGATTCATCTGTTCCCTAAGATTTCCAGTTATAGTCATGAAATCTGGCCTCTGCCCCCGATGTAAAACCCTTGTGTTTATAAGAAGTAACCTAAGTAACCCACCACATGGCCAGAGTTGGAAACATGCTTCCCTCACGCCAGGAGTGTATAAACTCAGCAAGATACATTTCTACTTTCATCCTTGTTTGAAAAGTTGGTATAGTTGAAATAAGTTCTAAAGAAGGCAGGCTTGTATAGGTTTCAACTCAAGAACTTCAGATCTTTTCAATCCTGCACCAAACCATGGCCACGACAATGGGAACTTCCACTGCATCTGATTTCATCAAACAGAACCAAACTCACTTTAGCAATTGTGATGGGTGAGAAAGTGACCTCAGTTATCCAGAAATGGATGTGTATTTGATAATGAATGAGAGCCTCAGAATCACAGAACCTTAGGGGGAGGAGATGAGCATTTGCCACATCCTGCCACAGAGGGACTCCAGCTTTGACTTTCTTCCTTCATGGGTGAAAAACTAAAGTCCACTGAGAATTGTATATTTTTAAAATTTGAAAGATGTAGGATACAGTTCAGGGTTAGGTATACAAATGGTCAATGTACAGGTAAAGTTTGGGCCTCCATTTGGTCCCCATTTTGCCTGGTTTGAGATCAGGTACCCTTATTGACGAAGTGTGCTCCCCCCTCCCTCCCTTTGCAGTTTTCCACTACTGCCAATCCCTTTCTTATGGTATCATGATAATTGTTCAGGGTCTGCTTATGAGTGAGAACATATGGTACTCAGTTCTTTGTTTCTGTGATAGATCACTAAGTATGATAGACTCTAAACCCATCCAAGTTGTTGTGAAGTCTACAATTTTGTTCTTCTTTATAACTGTCATATTCCGTCATGTGTATGTACCACACTTTTTTTTATCCAGTCCACTTTCAATGGACAGCACAGTTGGTTCCATGTTTTTACTATTGTGAATAATGCTGCAATAGACATGTGTGTGCAGGTATCTTTTTCATGGAGTGATTTGAGCTCTTCTGGGTGTATTCCCAGAAGGAGGATCGCTGGGTCATATGGAAGGTCAATTTTTAGATCTTTTAGGAATCACCCCACTGTTTTTCACAGAGGTTGTACTAGTTTACACTCCCACCAACAGTGTAGAAGTGTTCATCTTTCCCTGCATCTTCTCCGGCATCTGTTGTTTTTTTGAGTTGAGAGTTATGTTTTAATGCCTAAATTGCAGAGGTAATAAGGGAAACCAGGCTGGAAACCTGGTTAATCACAGAAAACAAAAGCCACTCCCTCCCTGAGGCCACCCTCTGAAGTGTTTTTCTTTCTGGTCTCCACCTCTTCACTGGACTCTTCTTCTCCCTTTTACTGTCCTTCAAGCTACTCCTTGCCAAGGTCACTGATCGTGTATCTCTCCTGGCTCAGAACTGTTCAGTAGTTCTTGGTCTGGCTCAGGGAAACTTCGGTGAAATCTCACATTGTACTCACATGCCCTCTCCAGTCCATGTGGTAAAGTAGCTGCATCCAAATGAGAAAAGAAAGTAACTTTTATCTGAGGAATCAAGTCCTTTCCTTATCAGGTCCAAAGAGACACTAAGATGATGAGGCCACAATCATGCCCTGCTCCTTCTTTGAGCTATGAATTCACCTCTTAAAACTGCTTGCTATTAACTGAATAATGCCTCGCGGGACATTATAACCCACACCCTATAGCTTAACTGTGTATAGTCAATCACTAATCAATGTTATCTCTGTAAACCAATGAGAATTCCTGACAAATAACTTTGTATCAGTCCACTCCCTGTCCTTTTTTCCTTTAAAATTCCACTTATAACTGCTGGTAGTCAGACTATATATTCAGGGAAACTCAACTTAAATCCGTGTTCCTGAGTTGCAATTCTCAAGCTTGGCCCAAATAAACTCTCCTTTATTATACATACACACACACACACACACACACACACACACACACACACACACACACACTATGGTATGATATATGTATATATTAATATATATATATATATACACACACATGCATATATATGTATATAAATTTGAGTCGGAGTTTCTGTCGCCCAGGCTGGAGTGCAGTGGCACAATCACAGCTCACTGCAGCCTTGACCTCTTGGGCTTATGCCATCCTTCTTTCTCAGCCTCCCAAGTACCTGGGACTACAGATGCGTGCCATCATGCCCAGCTAATTTTTGTATTTTCTGTAGAGACAAGGTCTTGTTATGTTGCCCAGACTAGTCTTGAATTCCTGAGTTCAAGTGAGTCTCCCACCTCAGCCTCCCAAAGTATTACATTACAGGCATGAGCCATCACACCCGGTCCTCTCTATTTATATTAATTTCACCTCAGTTTCTTCCTTTTAGGTTGGCACAAGCAAGCTCTGTGCTTCCCTGTATCTTTCCTATGTGGTTTTCTCTGCCAGGAAGGTTCATTCTCTTTAGCAGGCGAGATCCTCCTACCTTTTAGAGGCACAATTCAAGTACCACCTCCTACAAAGCCTTCATTCATTCTCCTACATGAAAACCAATTTCTTACCCTCCTGTCTCCTTGCACTGGGTCCTAGGATCTCTAACTTAGCAGGTATCACATTCCATCTGGTGTAATATTGTGAGCATTCTGCTTCTTTTCATTAGACTACAAATTCCTTTAAGCCATAAACCAGATCTTATCTTGGCCCCTGCAGAGTTATTTTGTTCAGAGTAAACATCAAGAATTTTTTAAAATTAAATTGGGTTGAAATTCACTATCTTTGGAAAACCAACAGCATTTAGACATATAATTCTAAATAGCTGAAATTTAGTGGGGGTTTTTTTGTTTGTTTGTTTTGCGTTGGCGTCTCACTGTCACCCAGGCTGGAGTGCAGTGGCATGCTCATGGCCACCTCAGCCTTGACCTGCTGGGCTTAGGTGATCCTTCTCCCTCAGCCTTCCAAGTAGCTGGAACCACAGGTACACAACCAGGCCTGGCTAATTTTTCTTGATTTATTGTAGAGACGAGGTCTCACCAAGTTGCCCAGGTTGGTCTTAAACCCCTGGGCTTCAGGTAATCCTCTCACCTCAGCCTCCCAAAGTACTGGGATGACAAGGCATTAACCACTGCGCCCGGCAAAATTTAGTAATTTATGTGTTTCTATCCTTGATAATCTTGGGTATACTGGAGGACAGTTTTATCACCTACAATGTGCCATGGATTAAAAATAGGAAGGGATTTTTTTTTTCTTTATCATCTCCTTAGATCATGCTCAGTCAAAAGTTCAACTAAAGATATAATTATTGATTATTTAGTATGTAGAAAACACTGTGCTAGATTGTTGCAGGGGTAAAGAGATGAATAAAATTGAAGACCCTGGCCATAAAACAGTTGTGATGGAATGACTTCCATAGTTACCAAAGGTGAACCCAGGCATTGACGCTCAGGCATTTCTCCAATAACAATCACTGTCTCTATTACAGAAAGTTATACAGGACTGATAGCCTTAGGAATTGCCCTTGACTAGGAATCAGAAGACCACGGGTCTACTTCAATCTATATCAAATTTGTCTCACTGTGATCTTGGACACATCACTTAACCCTATTCATCTTCCTCATTAATAAAACAGTCTCTTCATAACAGAAGAGCTCTTCACGGGTGTTCTCCAGGACATGGGTGCCATCTATCTAGCAACAACATTGTAGGCCAATTTTGCAAGCTTACGATATGCGTTAAAGCAAAGGTTCTCGAAATATAGTTCCCAAGCCAGTAGCATGTTGGGAACTTGATAGAAATGCACATTCTCAAGCCTACCCCACACCAACGGAATCAGAAACCCTGGTTCCTTTCTCTGGGGAATGCTGGGTGCTGGTGCTTCCTGTTTTTCAAGTGGGAAGTGGTGCTGGTCCTGTGAAAAGCTGAGTTGGGATAGGTCCTCCCCCTCCTACCAGTTCATAGTCCAGAGAGTTCAGAGTGAGCTCACCTGTCACTTGTAAACAATTCTGCTGGCCAAAGGCCCCACGAGCCAATGGCACCTAGTCTGGTTTTCTCACAGAGATAGGGCCCCGTCTGAGGCTTAGTGAACATAATGACTGTGAACATACTTTGAACTGGAGAGGGACCATACAGATGTAAACCCCACTGAAATTGCCGTCTCTTGAGGGCAGAGGTGTGAAAGAGGAGAACACTGATGACAGATGCTATAAACTTACTCTTAACTCCTGAGGAGTCATCTTTTTTTGGCTGTATACATAATTTCCATCCTTTGATTTTTGCCCTGGTTGTCTGCTTCTACTTGAAACAAATGTCCCTAATAAACGAAGTGAACACAGGACAACATCCCATGACCCCAAGGCAGGGACCAGGCTACTTCCCTTGCTTTGGCATCGAGATGAAGAACTCTAGTCCCCTCTTGAGGGATCAACTGGAAGGAGTGTTGCTTCCAGTTGGTGGCTAGTGGTTAGCAAGTGTCTCATAGCTGCTCAAGCACTTTGTGGTGATACCTTTTTTTGGTTGTTGTTGTTTGTTTGTTTTTTGAGTCAGAGTCTCACTCTGTCACCCAGGCTGGAGTGCAGTGACACATCATGGCCACCCCAGCATCTGCCTGCTGGGCTCAGGTGATCCTTCTGCCTCAGCCTTCCAAGAAGCCGCTACCATGCCCGGCTAATTTTTTTTTTTTGAGTTGGAGTCTCACTCTTGTCACCCAGACTGGAGTGCAGTGGCCGCTCCCGGTCACCGCAGCCTCGACCTGCTGGGCTCCAGCGATCCTTCCGCTTCAGCCCTCCAAGTAGCTGGAACTACAGGCGCGCACTACCATACCCGGTTAATTTTTTGATTTTTTGTAGAGATGAGGTCTCGCTGCCCAGGCGGGTCTCGAACCCGCGGGGTCAAGCAATCCACTCACCTCAGCCTCCCAAAGGCGCGGGATTATAGGCTGAGCCACCGAGCCCGGCTTAATTTTTTTAATTTATTGTAGAGATGAGGTCTCACCAAGTTGCCCAGGCTGATACATTGTTTTCATGGAGTATGAGGAAAATTCAGCCTCACACCCAATAAGGCAATAAGCCCCTGGAAAAGGGAGGGATATTTCAACAGCTGTTCAGATATTTTTGTAGCTGACTCTTATACCAACCTACCAAAATGTTGGTTTCATAAAATTAGTAACAATATGGAAGCTGAAACCATATCAATGAAGTTTTTGTATTCTATTACATTGAAAATAATTAAAATAACAAATTATCTTTCATTCTGAATAGATCTTTTACTCATGCAGAGGGTAAAATAGTGGTTCACTGAGTTATGCAAATCTTCAAAACTTTGACACATTTCTCGGTACAGTATAAAACATCAAACTCATGAATATCACTACCAAACTCATCAGAAAAGTCTTCACATACGGAGAACTTGGGATGCTCTCTCTGGTAGATATAAGCTTTCTAGATTTCTAATTTTTGATTGGAAGTTCAAAAAAATTTTTTTTTGGAGTCGGAGTCTCCTTCTGTCACCCAGGCTGGAGTGCAGTGGCACGCTCCTGGCCACTGCAGTCTCGATCTGCTGGGCTCCGGCGATCCTTCCTCCTCAGCCTTCCAAGTAGGTGGAATCACAGGTGAGCGCCACCATGCTCATTTAATTTTTGACTTACTGTAGTGATGAGGTCTCACCAAGTTGCCCAGGCTGGTCTCGAACCCCCAGCCTCAGGCAATCATCTTGCCTCTGCCTCCCAAAATGCTGGGATTGCAGGCATGAGCCACCGTACCAGGCTGAAAGCTCAAATTTTAGCATTAGCAGAAATGCTGTTACTTGCCTTAAAAGGATAAGCTCACTTTTTTTTTTCAGTTGGGAGCTCACTCTGTTGCCCAGGCACAGTGGTATGATCACAGTTCACCACAGTCTTGACCTCCTGGGCTCAGGTGATCCTTCTGCCTCTGCCTCCCAAGTAACTGGGACTGTACACCACCATCTCGGCTAATTTTTTTGATTTCTTTTTAAGTGATGAGTATCATTATGTTGCCCAGGCTGAAGCTTACTTTCATTTTGAGAAAACATCTGCCAAATATTGAACCTGGAAAACTATAATCTGTCTACCTGTCATTTTTTGTTTTTAAGCAAAAATGGTGCCTGCCAAAGGGAATTTTGCTTAGGTTGCATAAGTGTTTTCTTCAGAATGACCATTCCACCTCAGTATGCAACAGATTAAAGGCACGTGAGGCCAGGCTCAGTGGCTCAGCCTATAATCCCAGAACTTTGGGAGGCCGAGGCGAGTGGATTTCCTGAGCCTGCGGGTTCGAGACCAGCCCGGGCAACTTGGTGAGACCTCATCTCTACAATAAGTAAAAAAAGCTGGGTGTGGTAGCGCGAGCCTGTAGTTCCGACAACTTGGAAGGCTGAGGGGGGAAGGATCACCAGAGGCCAGCAGGTCACGATGGGGTGGCCGTGGCCATGAGTGTGCCACTGCACTCCAGCCTGGGCAATGGAGGGAGACTCCAACTCAAAATAAATAAATAAAGGCACATGAATTCAAGGGTTGAGATAATAAAATTAATAACCTTTTCTACTTGATCAAGACCATGCTTAGATGAACTGGTTTTTTCTTCAGTTGCAAGCACGTGAGAGCAAAGAATACAACAGTCCCTAGGATAGTTTTATGCCAGTGCCCTGACTTATGCCAAGCTGCCAGAAGTTTCAGCCTCCAACACTCTAGCACCGTGATGCAGATGTCAACCCAGAGGTAAATAACAGATAACATCTCCGCATTCGCTGGAAATGATTTGACTTCCTAGAATCCCCTTAGGGTCTCAGCGACCCTCAGGAATCTGGGGATCACACTTGGAGGATCCTTCCCCTAGACAACCTTCCCACCTCAAAGATCAGACTGTGATTTCCTCTAAAACCTCTCGCGAAAGAGTCTGAAACAGATCGTAGAGTGAGGAGAATTGGAAAAGAGCCAGGGAGACCCATTACACGAGTTGACAGGGAACCTTTTTTTTAATGTAACTTTATTATTTTTATTTTAAAGATGTGGGGTCACATTCAGGATCAGGTATACAAGTGGTTATCGTACAAGTCAAGTGTGGGCTTCCCTTTGGTTCCCATTTTGCCTGCTTGAGATCAGGTACCCTAATCCATCTTGTGTCTCTACCCTGCCTCCCCCGCAGTGTTCTGCTACTGACAAACCCTTTCTTATAAAGGAGAACTTTTATCCTCTTCCTCCTCCTCGTGGCCAAACATCAATACTACAGCTGGCTCCAGGGTTGTGAAGAAAACCAGAATGGTTTCTTTGCTGGCCTGGCAGTCGCCTTTTTTTACAACCAACTTCCTGACTTGCTTCCAGATCTAAAGTGTACTTGATCCTTTAGTGACTGAAACCCAGGAGACTAAATTACCATCATAAGAAAGCTTGAGAATGGGGGCTCTAGTGAAAATACCGGGGACCTGCTTAACACTCGGGGTACCCCTGCCACACACATTTTTCTCCCAGTGACTCCAGGCCTTGGCACTCTGTATCTGGGAAACTCTGGCTGCCTTTCCACTGAGGCTGGTGTCGAATCCGTGGGCTCAGGCAATTTTCTCTCCTCCAACTCCCCAAAGTGTTGGGATTACAGGCTTGAGCCACCATGCCTGGCTGCCTGGTTTTTGTTTTTGTTTTTGTTTTGTAGAGATGAGGTCTTGCTATGTTTGGTTGTTTCTTTCTTTCTTTCTCTCTTCTCTCTTCTCTCTCTCTCTCTCTCTCTCACACTTTGAGTCAGAGTCTCACTCTGTCACCCAGGCTGAGTGCAGTGGCAAGAGCAAGGAACAAAGCAACCTCGATCTGCTGGGCTCAGGCAATCCTTCTGCCTCAACCTTCCAAATAGCTGGAACTACAGGTGTGCACCACCATGCCTGGCTAATTTTTTGATTTACTGTAGAGACGAGGTCTCGCCAAGTTGTCCAGGCTGGTCTTGAACCCCTGGGCTCAAGCAATCCTCCTTCCGCGGCCTCCCAAAATGCTAGGATTACAGACAGTCACCTTGCCTGGCCTTCTCTCACTTTTCTATCCTTAGAGCAAGCATTTTAAAAAAAATATTCTGAAGATCTTCATGCATAGTAATAAAAGGCCAATTTGGGATTGAAATGGCATCATTCTGCGCATCATTCTGTTCTCACCAAGATCTCACAGGCAAAGGGAAAACCCACACACAGATGTTCTCGTGAAGACTTTCACACCTGGTGATAAAGTGACAGACTGGGATATTTCAGAAACCAGAAGACCAGGGTTCCTGGAGACATCCATCTATCACACTAGCTGATGCCAATGTGGAGGCTGGAGGGGAAAGGACCAGGAAGAGACAGGACGTGGGGCCAGGAAGGCAGGGAGAGAGGTGAGCCCTTGATGTTTACTGTCTCCAGTTCCCGCTCCTTCACCTACTGCCAAACCACCCCATGGTGAGGTGAGGGCTAGAGCAGGCCATGCCCACGGGCAGAGGTGCGTTGTCCCCACAACAGCTCGGAGGAGATGGAAAGAAAGAAAGGGAATACATGCCCTGGGGTGTGCGGGTTGGGGGGAGGGAAGCCATTGGCCAGGTGGTCTGGGAAGCCATTCCCATGAGGTTGTTCAGGTCTAATGACTAGGGTGCCAGGCTGAACATAAGTTGGAAACTGTGTGGAACCAATGACATGGAAGGAGATGGAAGCTCAGAACACTTGATGAGGCTGAGCTGAGGGAGGGGGTTGGATGATGACCAAGAACTGGAAGAGAGAGGCAGTTGGGGACTCTTGTCATGAGCCTCCAGAGTCCTTCCACCCAAAGGAACTCTTCATATTTATACTGTTACACGTTAACCCCAGATCTGAGAGATTTTGTGTGTAATGTTTACCTCTTCTGAAGTCACCCAGAGGTCCAGCAGGGAAAGACAGTGGTTTATTAAAACTTGTGAGCCGGGCGTGGTGGCTCACCCCTGTCATTCCAGCACTTTGGGAGGCAAAGGCAAGAGGACCGCCCGAGCCCAGTCGTGTGAGACCAGCCTGGGCAATTCAGCAAGACCTCATCTCTACAATAAATCTTTTTTAAAAATTAGCTAGGCATGGTGGTGTGTGCCTGTAATTTCCGCTACTTGGGAGGCTGAGGTGGAAGAATCACCTGAGCCCAGCAGGTTAAAGTTGCGGTTGCTGTGAGCATGCCACTGCACTCCAGCCTGGGTGCCAAGAGGGAAAGAATGAGACTTCAACTCAAAAACAAAAAACAAAAAAAACTGGGAGTCCCAAGTGGCAGGTCGGTGAAGAATCCACACCAAGCTAGCAGTTGCACAATCAAGCAAGTTCATTATTAAAATTGCTATACAGTGCTTCCAATTACATTGATTAAGCATGATGACTACATTGCTTTCAGCTTTGCTTGGTCGCCTGCATCCCATGACTTATTACTAGGACTAGGCGTATCCTTCAGAGACTATCCTTGGCTAGAGGCCACTCCCCGAGGGAGAAAGCAAAAAGAAGCCATGTCCAGGGGGAAACAGTCCATGTCCGAACACGACCCCCACACACACGAATGTCAAAGGCAAGGACAAGGCTTAGGGCAGCCCCAACTTGTCACTATGCTCTTCAAGCCCTCTCCCTAACAGGTCTCCCTATGTTCTCTCACTTCTGGCTCCAACCCACCTTGAAATGTTCTAGCTAACAACTTGCAGTTTCTTTTCTTTTTTCTTTTTTTTTTTTTGAGTTGGAGTCTAATTCTGTCTCACGCTGGAGTGTAGTGGCATGCTCACAGCCACTGCACCCTCAAGTAGCTGGGACTAAAGGCATGTGCCACCATGCCCGGCTAATTTTTTGATTTATTGTAGAGGTGAGGTCTCGCCAAGTTGTCCAGGCTGGTCTCAAACCTCTGGACTCAGGCAATCCTCTCACCTTGGCCTCTCAGAATGCTGGGATTACAGGCTTGAGCCACCGCGCCTGGCCTACCTTTCAGTTTTTAAAATAAGACATATCATCACTGGTCTCCAGGACTGGCATCTGATGAGATCTCTAAAAATCTCACTCTTCTTCCTAGCCCATTCCCACTCAACCAGCAGAGCCCATCTTCAACGCCCCTAACTGCCTGAGATGGGGTCACCACACCCTGCACTTAGCCCTGACACCCTGCCCTTAACCCTTACAGTCTGTCTCCTCCAAACTAAGTGTTGTGAGGGTGGGAACTTTGTCATACCTTGCTATGTTCTAGGATCCAGCGTTGACTGGGGACTCTTAGATCAATGGCATGCAAATGATCCTCTGACCTTTCCCTGCTGTGCTCACCTCCACTGATATTTGGCCGCCCCTGTGGCCACAGCCCCGTGGTTTGTACTGATGATAGTATGTATCTGACTCAGGCTTGCAAGAGATTTTGTTCACTGTGTATGCATCTTCCCCTACTGGAGTTTGAGTCATTTCAAGACCACTCCCGCCCTCTTCTCTCTTAGTTTCCTTTGTTGTCTATTAACCTGTCACCCAGGCTGGAGGGCAGTGACACTCACAGCCACCACAGCCTCGACCTGCTGGGCTCAGACAATCCTTCTGCCTCAGCCTTCCAAGTAGCTGGAATTACACGCACGCACCACGCCTGGCTAATTTTTTGGTTTATTGTAGAAATGAGATCTCGCTAAGTTTCCCAGATGCTCTCAAACCCATGGGCTCAGGCAATCCTCTTGCCTCAGGCTCCCAAATTGCTGGGATTTCAGACACAAGTGACTGTGTCCAGTCAAGCTTTTTTTTTTTTTTTTGAATTGGAGTCTCACTCTGTCGCCCAGGCTGGAGTGTAGTGGCATATTCATGGCCACCCCAGTGTCGACCTGTTGGGCCCCGGTGATCCTTCTCCCTTAGCCTTCCGAGTAGCTGGAACTACAGTGTGCACTACCACTCCCAGCTAATTTTTGATTTATTGTAGAGACGAGGTCTCACCAAGTTGCCCAGGCTGGTCTCAAACCCACGGGCTCAGGCGATCCACTTGCCTCGACCTCCCAAAGTGCTGGGATTACACACTGAGCCACCAAGCCTGGCTCCTAGCTGACTTTTTATGGAACCTGAACCCAAGCAGGTTGAGCAAAAAAAAACAACAATGGGAGAACTATTAAATAACAGGTTGGGAGCATCCAGGAGTGCTTCTGGTTTCAGGCACATCTGGACCCAGAGGTTCGAATGATCTTCTGGGAGCACTGACTTGCTCTTGGGCAGGCTTCAGGACATTGGTGAGTGGACGGCAGTCCCAGTCCCTTTTCCCACAAACTTAGGAAATACAGAAGGAAACAGAAAGCAATTCCTGTGGTCTGGGATAAGGAGGGACCAGGTCGGAACTCAGTAGAATGGGGGCAGAAGGGCCATTTCCTAAAGCAAAGGCAGGTAATCTTATCAGAAGAAGAGAGAATATCTGCTATCCAGGCAAAAACAACTGATGCAAAACATGATGAATTGGAGATAAGGTGTTTCAACTCTTTTTTGTTATCAAGGCATGCCCAGAACACTCTACACTCTCACCACCCCAGCACCTTGGAGATCACCAACTCCCTGATGCCTCTACTCACATAAACATAATGACAAATTATAGAAAGAATGACTAACATATGTTTACCTTATTATGTGCAACTACTGTGCTAAATGTTTTACACAGATCCTCACTCCCCTGCCCCCATGAGGAAGGCTGTATTATCTCCCTGATTCAGATGAAGAAATAAGAGGCATAGAAAAGTTAAATAAATTGCCCAAGGTGGTGGAGACGAGATTCGGACCCAGAGATTCCCGTGCAAGGGCTTGCTCTCTTAACCACCACTGCGCCTACATGTGGCCACACGTGCATGATGACATGTTCAGCATGGTCACAGGAATTCTTTCACTCCCTGGTCTCCAGCCTCTGGCAGAGTAACCAAGCAGGGCAATGCTATGTGAGTATAAGTTAATATATGGCTATACATGTGATGGTGAGCAATGCTTACTACTTCCCCCACTGTGACCACAAAATCATGATAATAATACCACTTATCTCATTGGGTTGTGGAAGGAAACTTTGCGGTGATATTTGTAAAACAGTTATAATGGTGCCTGACACAGTAAGTGCTAAATAAATGCCTCTGTTGTTTTTATTATTTTTAATTAATTAATTTTTTAGTTGGAGTCTAACTCTGTTGCCCAGGCTAGAGTGCAGTGGCATGCTCACAGCCATCGCAGCCTCGACCTGCAGTACTCAGGCGATCCTTCTACCTCAACCTTCCAAGTAGCTGGAACCACAGGCATGCGCCATCATGCCTAGCTAATTTTTTGATTTATCGTAGAGCTGAGGTCTCGCCAAGTTGCTCAGGCTGGTCTCAAACCCCTGGGCTCAGGCAATCCTCTCGCCTCAGCCTTCCAAAGTACAGGGATTACAGCCATGAGCCACCGCTCCCAGTTGTTGTTATTATTGTTAATATTATTATCAACATCATTGTCTGGCTAACCAATTATATTTGAGCCCTGCTGCCCTGAGGTTGGGGGACCTGGGTGGGATGTGGTGTCTGGTGGAATGGGCCTCTTGGAAGATACTGGGATCCATGACAAAGGGAACCTCCAAACAGCTAGCCTTTTTCTTTTTTCCCCTCATAAAGGATCCCCACAGCCTGGGTGCTGGATGGGTATCTATCCCCAACGTGCCAACCCCAAGGAGTGAGCTATAGACCAGCCTGAGGAAGCAGATGAGAAACCTTGTTTCCCCAATACCTTCCTGGAGCTGGTCAGAGCAGTCAGCCAGAGGGGATATTTGAGGGGAGACTCTCACCACCATGGCCACTCCCATCTCCAATACCTCCCCCACCCACTTGATATCCTATCCAAGGGTGGCCTACTTGAGTTAGCAAGGAGGAATCCTAGAGAAGCAGGAGTTTGTCACACTTGGAGTGTGTGTTGAGTCACATGATCCCCCCTGTTCAAAGATTCTCCAGCTTTTTGTGCCTGGGGCCCCTCTGATAAGTCGGTAAGGCCCACAGATCCCTTTACAGAATCCTATTTTTAAATGCATTTTAAAAATCAGAGATGCCAAAGGAAACAAAGAATATGGATATACAGTTGTCAAAAATAATTTTTAAAATTGTGATACAGTCCAGGTGTAGTGGCTCACGCCTGTAATCCCAGCACTTTGGGAAGCCAAGGCAGGCAGATTGCTTGAGGTGGAGGTGGAAGTAGAGACCAGTATGGGCAACATAGCCAGATCTCATCTCTATTAAAAAAAAAAAAAAAAAAAAGCTAGGCATGGGGGTGTGCGCCAGCTACTCAGGAGGCTGAGGTGGAAGGATCACCTGAGCCCAGGAGGTTGAGGCTGTGGTGAGCCATAATCATTGTGAGCATGCCACTGTATTCCAGCCTGGGCAACTGAGTGAGATCCCAACTCAAAATAAAATTGTGATACAATATAGGTGATTCTTGATAACTTACAGCTGCCATCATTGCACAGTAAGGATGAGTGTTTATGGTTTTTCAAGATGGCTGCCATGACTGTAATGCGCTATGACAATACCTGTTTTCTGTGGTGACAGACCCTCAGGTATTGCCATGACTGCTGGGGCCTATTGCCTCTGCTCGTACCAGAAAGGAATGCTGATTTTCAGTTTGAGGTGAGTGGAAAGAAGTTATTTCTTCTTTTAAAGTTCAAGTACCTTTTGAATTTTTCTCTCCAAAGAGTTCAGTTACCCAGGTAAGACAAAACTAACAGCAATGAAAATCCATTCATTTTAAGATCACAACTTAAGATTTTACTACAAGAACCTAATGCTGAGAGAATGGAACGTGGTGTGTTTGAACATCCCTAGAGAGGACCCTTCAGCAGTGACTGACACTTCTTAGAATGCCTGAGAACCTTGGGAAGTTTATCAAGGATGTAGGCTCTGCTTCCAGACATTCTGATTCAGCAGATCTGGTGATCAGGTCCGGGATTTCTCCCAAGGTCCCTTAGCTGTAAATGGCTCTGCAAGCATCTGAACTCAGGTCCTTCCAACCCCAGAGCTTGGGATCCTAACCACCACGCTCTCCTTCCATCAGGAGATAGCAGCAGGGCCAGGATACTGCCAAGAACATCAGAGTTACAGGAGGTTGATTAACGTGTGCAAGACACAGCTAATGTCAGAGACAGATTTTGAATCCAAGACTCTGGGCCCTAAGCCCAGTGCTGCACCATCAGAGGGACATAGAAAGGAAGACTAAAGGCAGACTACTCTACAGCCTAGTCTACAGCTGGCCTGGCCCTGTCCTACCACCACCACCCCAATGTCAAAGAGTTGTCCTTTGATGATCAGACAAGTGGCCCCACCATTCCTGGCCCTATTTGCACTTCCTGATGAAAACACGGGCATGGTCACCATTCAGAATACTACAGTTCTGCTTGTACCCATTTCCAGCCCTTATTAGAATGGGTAGCAGAAGATAGTACATGTCAAACATCTGGAAACATCTCTGTTTAGTGGAGCCTTCTAAATTTTATCAGCTGACCCCGTCTCTGATTTGAAGGTGCAAATGTCAGCAGAGTGTTTTCTTTTTTTTCTTTTTTTTTTTTTTTGAGTTGGAGTCTCACTCTGTTTCCCAGACTGGAGTGCAGTGGCCGCCCCTGGCCACCGCAGCCTCGACCTGCTGGGCTCTGGCGATCCTTCCGCCTCAGCCTTCCAAGTAGGTGGAACTATAGGCGCGCTACCACACCCAGCTAATTTTTGATTTATTGTAGAGATGAGTTGCCCGGGCAGGTCTTGAAACCCGTGGGGTCAGGGAATTCACTCACCCCAGCTTCCCAAAGTGCGGGATTACGGGCTGAGCCACCGAACCCGGCAGCAGAGTGTTTTTCATAGGGAGCATTCATATGTCTTGTTGGGCACACCCTAGGACACAATTTGTAGGCTGTAACGGAAACTGAAGCACATTCCTTATAGAATTTCCAAGACAGGGAACTCTGTGGCCACCACCAGTGGGGATTTCAACAGATTCCACCAGTTAGCTCATCTCATTTTGTTTCCAAGGCCTTACAAGAGCTGAGAGTCCAACACTCCACTCTCCCCTCCTCTCTCCTGTTTTGTATTTTGGGCTTTCAGTTACTGACTATTCTTTCTATGACTTATATCAAGAGTTGACAACCTTTCAGAAATGTTATTCCAAGTTTTTACTTCTGTATTCTCTTGTGGAAATAAAAAAGGCACCAATCTTCTGCTTTAGGTTGAATGAGATTGACTTAATAACTAGAGCTGCCCAAAGACTCTCCACTCTCTTCCAGATGCTCTGTAACTTGTGAGGAGAGGAGGCAGTCAAGGAAACCACTGGGCCTTGAAAGGAGGGGTCTACCAATGATCTGAAGGAGGAGAAGGAGAACTGGGCAGGGTTCCCAGCATCCAGGATGAAGGATCCAGACATCCTTGATACACTGGTGTTTTGGCCAAGCCTCAGCTTGGATGTGGATATTGCTAGAGGATTTCCACTTAAAAGACTGTATCCCATGTCCCACTTATTGTATTTATACCAGTAGAGACTGTTTTGTTTTCATCTTAAAGGTTTCTCAAGCGCCTTCCTTAAAGGGATAAGTTTTCCCAAACCTAGCATTATTTAAATTCCAAATCATATATGGAACAGTTTTCAGTAAACACCAAGATTACCTGATAAACTCTTCTCAGCTGTCTCTCTACTCTCTTCCAACACCAGACTCTTTTTTTGTGTGTGTGTGAGTGTCGGAGTCTCACTCTGTCACTCAGGCTGGAGTGCAGTGGCACACTCACAGACACCACAGTCTTGGCCTGCTGTGCTCAGGCGATCCTTCCGCCTCAGCCTTCCAAGTAGCTGGAACTACAGGCACACACCACCATGCCTGGCTTATTTTTCAATGTATTGTAGTGAAATCTCACCAAGTTGCCCAGGCTGGTCTTGAACCCCTAGGCTCAGGCAATCCTCTGGCCTCCACTTCACAAAGTGCTGGGATGACATGTGTGAGCCACCACACCTGGCCTCAACACCAGATTCTTTCAAAGGGAGTCCAGACATGCTGCCCTTCATAACTTCCTCACTTTGTCCCTCACGATCTGGCTCTACTTCCATCACAACAAACTGCTTCCCTGACAGAACAGCCTTTTTCAACCTTTCACCCCCACCTCCAAACTGATTTCTGCAGAATTTGGCAGGTCTGACTATATTTCTGGAGGTTCTCAGTTTCCCACACTCAGTCCTTTCCTTGGCATAAATCCTACCCCCCAGCAGCTGCTCCATCAACTCTGTGTCCTCCTTCTGCTGCTTGGGTAGGAGAATGTTCCACTTCAGTCCAAGCTCTTTCACTTCTTTTTAAATGATCTCTGTGTCTCTAATACCATAGCTCTGTTGTGGGGACTTGGCAATGACAACAGTGATTTTTTTTTTTTTTTTGAGTTGGAGTCTCACTCTGTCGCCCAGACTGGAGTGCAG
>NW_007257564.1:532132-541145 GCF_000164805.1 Carlito syrichta
AAAAAAAAAAAAAAAAAGCTCTAAATCTTTCACAGACCTTAAGGAGATCGTTTCTTCTTAAGAATTGCCCTTCTTGGCCAGAAGTTGTGCCTGGTTTTAGGAAACCAATGGTGGCCTACACCAGTCAGAAGAAGCTATGGCTCAATGGCTAGTCTGCTAATAACTTATCAGAATCCCAGAGGTATCTCTGTTATTTCCTAGGAGGACTCTGCTCAGCCCTTGAACCAGAGCCTCTAAATTTTCCCCCTTCTCACTTGGAACTGTCCTATTTTGCAGTCTTCAGGTATATTTCTTGCCATTCATGTATATTACAATATGAGCAGAATAATAGAATTAGGGCCAGGAATCCTGGGTTCCAGCTCTGGGTCTACCACCAATTAACCTCCATAGGCCTCAGCTTCTCATCAATGAAATAAAATGTGACTCTATGTCATCTCAACACCCCTTTAACCCATATTAAAGAGGTATCATTAGTTTACCCACCTTGGGAGTGATGACATACCAGGGCAAACCTCCAGTAGTCTTTGGCCAAAGTGAGACGAGATAGCTAGAGAAAATCTGGGTGGCAGGCAGACAGAGCGGGTCTTTCAGTAACAATGTAACAAACTCCCAGCAGGTCCCTCAGCTAGAGCTTAAGTACTCACTGCTGGGATTGAAAAACAACCAATCAGTTCACCAGAAGTGCCTACTTCCTGCCGATTGGTCCTTAGTACTGACCAATCAGAAACAGCTAGTGCAGACCAATCAGCTCACAACTAGAGCTAGCCAATCGGCTTGAACTCAGGGATATATAAGCGCCAGGTTGGGTCCTAGACTAGCAACCTCTCCTGGTTTCCTCTCACGGTGGGAGATTTTTCTGTTCTTTAAGTAAATTGTGCTGCCTGGTTTTTGTCTTTTTTTGGGGGCATGAGACAAGAGCTGCAGCGACCTGAAGAGCTGAAGAAGAGTGGTTGGAGCCGCGAGGTGCACTCCAGAGGCTGACTTGCCAGCTGATGGAACTGTGAACTGGGAGAGCTGCTGGAAGAAGGCGGGACTCGGTACCAGCAACACTCTCAGGGTCTGCCTTGCCAGCCCATCAGAGTCGATACTTCCCGGGTTAGGTTTACCAACCCCTTGAATGACCTCCTTTGGGGCTTCACTGGTCTACCCATTGAGCTGACACTCTAAGCCCAGGCTCACCTGAAAAATCCGCATCAAAAGGATGGTGGAATTTTGAGGCTGAAGATTGTCTCAGTAGAGGAGAGTAAGAATAGAAAAAAAACTTCCGTTTGTGGGCATAATTCTTATCTCAATATACTATGATGTCATCCAAATAGTATGGAACTATAATGACAGATGTGTAGACTAGTGGAACAGAATAGAGAGCCCAGTAACAAATTCATGCTTACACAGTCAAATGGTCTTTGACGAGGGTGTTGTTACTACACAAGGGAAAAGGGGTGTTGGAAAACCTGGATATCCACGTGCAAAAATGAAATTGGGTCCTCATCTTTCACCCCACACCGTCAGTTCAAAAGAGATTAAAGACTTAAACTAAGACTCAAAACTAAAATTCCCAGAAGAGAACTTGGGGACTTGGGGGGCAGGGAACCTTTATAATATCAATCTTGGCAACGATGTATTGACTATGACAGCAAAAGAAAAACACAGACGAGGGGAAGTACACCACACTAAAAATCTTCTGCACAGCAACGGAAACAACAGAATAAGAAGACAACTTAGAATTGTAGAAGATACTTGCAAATTGTATACTTGATAAGTTGATATTCAGAATATGTAAGGAATTCCCAAAACGCAATAGCAAAAAGCCCACAAATGATCTGATTAAAAATTGGGCAAAGAATTTGAATAGACATTTCTCCAAAAAGAAATGGTTAACAGGTAGATAATAAGATGTTCAATATCACTGATCAGGGAATGAAAGTCAAAATCACAATGAGGTGTCAACTCACACCTGTTGCAATGGACATTATAAAGAAAAATAGAAAATAACAAGTGATGACAAGAATGAAGACATGAGAGCCCTTGTGCCCTGTTAGTGAAAAGGCAAAATGGTTCATCCAGTATAGAACACAGTATAGAGATTCCTAAAAAATTAAAAGTGAAACTACCAGATGATCCAACGATCCTACTTCCATGTTTTTATACCAAAAAATTGAAATCAGGATCTCAAAAGATCTATTTGCACTCCCTTGTTCATTGCAGCGTTATTCACAGTAGCCAGGTGGTGGAAGCAACCTAAATATCCATTGATGAACAGATTAAGAAGATGTATTAGCGGGGAGCAGTGGCTCATGCTTATCATCCCAGCACTTTGGAGGGTGGAGACAAGAGGATTGCCTGAGCCCAGAGGCTTGAGACCAGAATGGGCAACTTGGGGAGACCCTGTCTCTACAAAAAATCAAAAAAGTTAGCCAGGCATGGTGGCGCGTGCCTGTAGTTCCAGGTGGTTGGAAGGCTGAGGCGGGAGGATTGCCTGAACCCAGCAGGTCGAGGCTGCGGTGGCTGTGAGCAAGCCCTTGCACTCCGGCCAGAGCCACAGAGTAAGACACTCCTACTCAAAAAAAAAAAGAAAAGGTGATGTGTTATATGTACTACAAAGGAATATCAGGAATATCATTCAGCCATTAAAAAGAAATTCCTATCATATGCTGCCACATGAATGAGTCTTTGAGGACATCATGCTAAGTAAAATAAACTAGTTGCAGTAAAACAAATACTGCTGATTCCATTTTGATGGGGGTATTTATAAAGTAGTTAAAATGATAAAAGTTGAAAGTAGAGTGGTGGTTGCCAGGGATGGGGGGGGATGGGGGATTTGGAATTGGAGAAGTTACTATTCGATTAATACAGTTTCAGTCATGGAAGTTGGAAACATTCTAAAGATCTGCTCTGCAATATCATGTTTGCAGTTAACAATACTGCACTATACACTTACAATTCGTTAAGAGGGTAAATCTAATGTTATGTGTTTTTTGTTCTACGATTTTCTTTCTTTTCTTTTCTTCTCTCTTTTTTTTTTTTTTGAACTGGAGTCTCACTGTTGCCCAGGCTGGTGTGCAGTGGCATGCTCACTGCCACTGCAGCCTCGACCTCCTGGGCTCAGGTAATCCTTGCACCTTAGCCTTCCAAGTAGACGGAACTACAGGTGTGTATCACCATGCCTGACTAACTTTTCTTGATTTATTGTAGAGACAAGGTTTCACCAAGTTGCCCGGGCTGGTCTCGAACACCTGGACTCAGGCAATCCTCTCACCTCCGCCTCCCAAAGTGCTGGGATGACAGGCATGAGCCACTGTGCTGGCCTGTTCCACATTTTTTTTTTTAAAAGCTCTATGAGCTCTTCTTAGAAATGAAGAGAATCTAAAATTAACCAAAAGAAGTCTGGGTTTCCAAGAAATGCTTACCTTTGTTGCACAACTCTACCAGTAGTGCTGCGTTGGTACAAGCAGTGGGAACAGCTGAGCAAACATCATTACAGTAACTTCTAATGATTGTGAGATCATCTTTTATAAAAGAAACAGCTCATATCCCTGGGGTCTCTGTGGACAGAATGTGTGCCTAGGAATTTGATCTTGGAATATATTAAAGAACAACTGTAGTTTCAAAGCTTCTGCCAGTTCTTTGTCTTTTTCCACAGTAAACTCTTAGAGCAATTGATTGCTTGTTTAGCTCAGCCCAAACGAACTTTTACATATGCAAAAGCAGGATCTCAGTCTCTTTTGGAATGGAGGGAGAGAGCCATGATCCTTCACATGAATGTGGAAGTAGTGCTCAGATCACCTGGTAGGAGGAAGGAGGGAGCAATTCAAATGACATAACAGAAGAGAGTAGGTAGGGCCCAAGAGAAGATTTCTGGGGCAGGGGATGAAATATCAATTATAAAATTCTTGCAGGCTGGGCTCGGTGGCTCAGCCTGTAATTCCAGCACTTTGGGAGGCCGAGGCGAGTGGATTGCCTGAGTCCACGGGTTCAAGACCAGCCCGTGCCACTTGGTGAGACCTTGTCTCTACAATAAAATAAAAAATTAGCTAGGCATGGTAGCACACACCTGTAGTTCCGGCTACTTGAAAGGCTGAGGTGGAAAGATCGCTGGAATCCAGCAGGTTGACTCTGGGGTGGCTGTGAGTGTGCCACTGCACTCTAGTCTGGGTGACAGAGTGAGACTCCAACTCAAAAAAAAAAAATTTTTTTTTTTTTTTTTTGCAATAGTAGTGTCTGACATTCAATTGCTGTTTCCTTCCTTGAACTGCCATTAACATGTCTCAGGAAATGGCCCCACCAGTCTGAACTCATTCCTCTGTACAGGCCTCTATCTGAGGGCGCTCTATCTGGGCAGTCTTTTCCAGGTCAATCTTTTCTACTATTATCTATTAGCCCCCTTTAATTAAAATATACCTGTCTTAGCTGGGCACGATGGCTCACACATGAAATCCCAGCACCTTGGAAGGCAGAAGCGAGAGGATTTCCTTTGCCCAAGGGTTCGAGACCATCCTGAGCAAATGGTAAGACCTCATCTCTACAATAAATAAAAAAATTTAGCCAGGCATGGTGGTACACACCTGTAGTTCCAGCTACTTGGAAGACAGAGATGGAAAGATCACCTGAGTCCAGCGGGTAGTGGCTGTGGTGGGTGTGAATGTGCCACTGCACTCCAGCCTGGGCAACAGAGTGTGATTACAACTTAAAAAATAAGTAAGTAATAAATAATAACAATAAAATAAATAGTAAAAATAAAATAAAATGTCTGTCTTGTGTCCTAGTTGTCCAAAGGTTGTATTTGCTATGCTTCACGTGATGCCAGGTGATGTCAACCCGCTGAAAAATAGGGTAGTCTAGGGCATGCAGTTCAATATGTAGCCCTTAGCTGCAGTGGCTATTGAGCACGTGAAATGTGACTAGGACGGATTAAGGAGAACTGTGAGTGTCCAAGACACACCAAATTGTGAAGACTGTGTGTGAGCAAAATGTAAAATTTTATACTGATTAATGCTGAAATGATAATATTTTGGATATATTGGTTTGAGTTGGAGTCTCACTCCGTTGCCCAGGCTGGAGTGCAGTGGCATGTTCATGGCCACCCCAGCATCAACCTGTCAGGCTCCAGTGATCTTTCCACCTCAGCCTTCCAAGTAGTCGGAACTACAGGTGTACGCTCCCATGACTAATTTTTTATTTATTGTAGAGACAGGGTCTTGCCAAGTTGCCCGGGCTGGTCTTGAACTTGTGGGCTCAGGCAATCCACTCACCTCAGCCTCCCAAAGTGCTGGGATTACAGGCTAAGCCACCAAGCCAGGCCATAAAGTATATTCTTAAGATTAATCTCACTGATTTATTTTATTGAGTTGGAATCTCACTCAATGCAGCAGCACACTCATGGCCATCACAGTGTTGACCCGCCAGGCTCCAGCTATCCTTCCACCTCAGCATTCTAAATAGCCAGAACTACAGGCATGTGCTACTGCACCAGGCTAAGTTTTTATTTTATTGTAGTGATGGGGGGGGGTCTCACTAAGTAGCCTGGACTGGTCTCAAACCCATGGGCTCAGGCAATCCACTCACCTTGGCCTCCCAAAGTGCTGGGATTACAGGCTGAGCCACTGAGTGTGGCCTCACTGATTTATTTTTACTTTATTAAATGTAGCTACTGGAAAATTGGAATTATGTGTGTTGCTCGCATTGCATTTCTCCTGGACGGTGATGGTCTGGATGAACGGGGGGGCAAGACCTGTCACTTAGGGTGCCTGCCAGACCACAACCCCTTCCATGGAAACTGCTGGGGAGGAAATTCTAGATCTTGTAACGTCACTCCTCCCACCCTGGCCATTTCCTCTAGCAGCTTCCCGGCAAAGAGTGCATGAGAATTGATATTTTTGACCTTTCTCGTAGCCAGAAAACATTTTATTTTACTCTCACATTTGATTCATATCTAATTTTTCACTCAGAATTTTGCATCATTGTTGTCAACTTGCCAATGTTGATTATTCTTTTCTTTTTTTTGAGTGGAGGATCTCACTCTGTCGCCCAGGCTAGAGTGCAGTGCCATGAACATGGCTCACCACAGCCTTGACTTTCTGTGCTCAGGTAATCTTTCCAACCTCAGCCTGCCAAGTAGCTGGGACTATAGGCACATGCCACCATGCTCAGCTAATTTTGTTTTTGTTTTTGTTTTTTTTGTGGAGGCAAGGTTTCACTGTGTTGCACAGGCTGAGCGAGATCCTCCTGCCTTGGCCTCCCAATGTGCGGTGATTATTGGAACTACAGGTGTGTGCCTCTATGCCTGGTTAATTTTGGCAGGATTTCCTTCTTTGAATCAGATTTATTATAGAGATGAGTTCTCTCCATATTGCCCAGTCTGGTCTTGAACCTGTGGGCTCAGGCAATCTTCTTGTCTTTGCCTCCCAAAGTGCTGGGATTACAGACATGTGTCACTGTACCCTATTTTATGTATAAAACATCTTCTGTTATCCTTCTGAAGATATTAATCATAGACTGTTTTTTTTTAAAGTTTTCTCTTTTTTTTGCATTATTGTGTTTCTCTTGAGTTTTGTGGATGTGTGTGTGTTTATTTTGATATCTGTTTTTGATGGAGTCTTTCCTCAAATGCCTAGAGACTTTCGACTGATCCTTCACACTTAAGAATAAGGCTTGAAAAGCTGACTATGAACTCTGTGGGTGAGGGTGGAGATGATCAGTGGGTGGGCTTTTCTGTGAGGTGACTGGCTGCCGAGCTTTGTGCTTGGAGACCTATGGATGTCAGTGCCTACATTTCTCCAGGGAATGCACCTTCACTTTTTTCTTTTTTTTTCCCCCAGAGGTGTACAGTTTATTATATTTTGCACTGTTTTAAATATTAGATTTAAAAATATATATTTAATTGAAAAATAAAAATTATATATATTCAAGGTGTAAAAGGTAATGACTTGATATATGTATATAGTTTAATGATTATCACATCAAAATTAATTAGCACATCTATCACCACTCAAAGTTACCACATGTGTATATGTTCATATGTATAGGGTATGTAAAAACTGCTCTTTTTTTAATCGATATTTTTTATTTTGATATTGTGGGGTACAGTTAAGAAAACTGCTCTTAACGAATTTTAAATAAATAATTCAGTATCAACTATAGTACCATGTTATATGTCAGATCCCCGGAACTTTATCTTACAACTGAAAATTTATACCCATAATCCTCCATCTTCCCAATCCTCTTTTCCACAAGGCCCTAGCAAACACCTTTCTCTTCTCTGCCTTTGTGAGTTCAACTTTTTTAGATTTCACATATAAATGAGATCATGTAGTATTTGTCTTTCTGTATCTGGATTATTTCACTTAGTATAATGTTCTCCAGGCTTATCTATGTGGTGAGTGGTAGGATTTCCTTCTTTGAATCAGATTTTTGACATACCTGTTTAATGTTTATGAATAACTTCAGCAACTCCAGATGAAAACTCGGGTAACTTTAGCAGGAACACAACTCAAAAGCATTATAATAATATTCAGTTTCCTTTATGATCTTTATTTTAGATATCAAGAATAATTCCTCAATAGTGCAGGCCTTGCTAGCAGATATTAAAAGCAGCTGAGCTGGGGGGGTGGGAGAAGTCATGCATCTGCCTCTTCAAAAATCCACAGGATACGGGCTGTTGATTGGTTAATAATGTCATGTGGGAGTGAGATCTTCCTGGAGGTCACAGGACCAGTAGAAAACTTCCTGGTAGTCCTGGGTCTGAGCAGGAGTTCACGTCCCCACTTTTTTTCTTTATGGGAAAGGTACGGATCTGACAGAGGAGGCAGGACACAGAAGAGACTTTCTCTGGGGGTAGATCAGTGGCAGGGTGGTGGGAGGAGGCTACTCTTCAACATGTAGGCTTTGATTTAATTTCCTTGCAAAAAAAATTTTTTTTTCCCTCTCACTCCTTTACTTTTCTATATCTGGAATTCTGTAGTCTTTCTTTTTCAACTTCTACAAAAAGCAAATAATGGTCCAATTTCCTTGAGAGGTGGAGTAAGTGGTGGGGGCAAAGGCATACGTGTCCCACTGCAGGGTGATTCAATCGGATCTCCCTGCAGACCCTCTCTGCCCTCTCCCCTTGCTGTCAGCCTCTCTTCTCACCACCACCTTCCGCAGTGCTGCAAGTGCTTCCAAGTTCTTTCTTTCTTTTCCCGGCTCCAAGTTCTGATTGTCTCTGAGAATTCATAGGACTACTTGACTTGTTCCTTGTCTTATATCTTCTCTACTATTTAGGTGAGCAAGTTCTTCTATGTTGTCTTGTCATTTCTATTTCCCATTCAGCATTTTCAATTCTCCATACTTTCTAGTGATATGCGGAAGTTCATCTTCACTTTTGCTCTTTTTCAAAATCTACTGTTTGATGTTGGCTTTAGCCCTGGCTTTTGAAAAGTCAAAAAGCCAAACACCTATTTCAGCATAATTTAGGTCACCTCTAAACCTATGCATGATCAATGATCAGGTGACGAAGTCATCATCATCATATCAAATGAGGTGTATGATCTTATTATGAACAAGACTAGTTCTTAAGACTTTTTGCTAATATCTGAATATTCATTTTAAAACATGTAGATGTAACTTGAGGTAGTGTACTTTATATATTTATCAAATTATCTCACTTCACTAAAATATATGAACATTCACTATTGTAAAAGCAAAATGCTTCAACAATTAGTTATCATAAAAAGTTAACAGGGGCCAGGCTCGGTGGCTCAGCCTGTAATCCCGTGCCTTTGGGAGGTTGAGGTGAGTGGATTGCCTGAGCCTGCGGGTTCGAGACCCGCCTGGGTAACTTGGCGAGACCTCATCTCTACAATAAATCAAAAATCAGCCAGGCGTGGTAGTATGTGCCTGTAGTTCCAGCTAGTTTGGAAGGCTGAGGCGGAAGGATCGCCGGAGCCCAGCAGGTCAAGGCTGCGGTGGCCGGGAGTGGCCACTGCACTCCAGTCTGGGAAACAGAGTGAGACTCCAACTTTAAAAAAAAAAAAAAAGT
>NW_007257564.1:541369-549212 GCF_000164805.1 Carlito syrichta
GGGGGAACACACCTCATCAACAAGGGCACCTGCATAATAAACATTTGTATACCTAACACTGAGTTGTACCCCACGGATTTAAAATTAAAAATTAAAAAAAAAGAGATGCATTCACTGGAGAATTTTATGAAATAAAATATATTCTTTTGAAGCAACAAATATTTATAAGAATTTAAATAATGCAAGGCAAAATAACAGAGATGTACTTGCAATTATTACTTTGTAGAATTGTTTGGTACATAGACATTTTATAGAATTGTTTGGTACATAGGCAAAATAACTTACAGAAGTTATATTTAACTTTTAGTTATTTAATTTCATTTAGGCATGAGTCTGTCAAGAAAATTATTTGCAAATTGTTCACATCTTCAAAAAATGAGGAGGAAGTAGAATATCAACTTTGCCACCTAAACTTTTTACAAGACAGTAAAAACTATAAATCCTAGACAACAGCATGCATCTTTTGTTCAATTGCAATAAAAAGTTTTTAAAAATGAAGAAAAGAAGAAATATTTCTAATAACTAAGTATTTTTTCTAGCAATTAAATTTCAAAATAGCAAACTTTTCAAGACTACGTTAAGTACAGCGCTTTATAATTTTGAGTCTATTGAGGTCAAAATTTGTTTTGTTTTGTTTTGTTTTTTAGTTGGAGTCTCACTCTGTCACCCAGGCTCAAGTGCAGTGGTACACTCATGGCCACCGCAGCATCGACCTGCTGGGCTCCAGCAATCCTTCCACCTCAGCCTTCCAAGTAGCTGGAACTACAGTCATGCACTACCATGCCCAGCTAAGTTTTTTTTATTTATTGTAAAAAGGAGGTCTTGCCAAGTTGCCAGGGTTGGTCTTGAGCCCCATGGGCTCAGGCAATCCACTCTGCCTCGGCCTCCCAAAGTACTGGAATTACATCTTACTCCTCCACCACCTCAGCTGAAAGCCAACAATCTCCTTGATATTGTCAATGTGCAATACAGTGACCTCAAGAGCCATTTACAGCTGACAATGTTGAGGAAACTGTATTTCTGCACAAAAACATCAAACTTCTAATGTTTGACTACTAAGGGTGTTCATAAGAAAATTGAAATAATAAAGAAAGAGATTGGCAGTAGTGGGAAACTGCCAGGGGAGAGGAGGTGGGATTGGCAGTTGAGGGAAACTGCCAGGGGAGGGGGTACACCTCATCAACAAGGGTATATGCATAATGAGCATGTGTATACCTAACCCTGAATTGTACCTCACGTCTTTAAAATAAAAATTTTTTTTCAAAAGAAAGCTGAAATGATAATTAAAATTTGATGAGACTTTATTCTTATGTCCCAGAAATTCACTCAATGGTGATATTTGGTATTGGCCTTGGCTTTGGACAAATATTGATTTTAACATTCATCCATTTGACATTTGGCCAAAACATATGTGTGCTGGAATTCCATTTTATTTCTGTCTTTGTAGACATTTATTTTTAAATTCCTCTACTATCCACTTAGTGGTATTTTTTTAAGAGAAAAAAAGTAAATACACATGATTAATTAGGGTGTGTTATGTTTTTAAACCTTGCTGATTTCCTTAGGAATATGATTGTCTTGGTTGGTTTGGGTTGCTAAAACAAATGTAACATAAACTGGGTGGCTTAAACAACAAACTTTTTTTTTTTTTTGAGTTGAGTCTCACTCTGTGGCCCAAGCTAGAGTACAGTGGCACACTCACAGCCACCCCAGCATTGACCTGCTGAGCTCTGGCAATCCTTCTGTCTCAGCCTTCCAAGTAGCTGGAACTAAAAGCACATGCTCCCATGCCCAATTAATTTTTAATTTATTGTAGAGATAAGGTCTGGCCAAGTCACCCGAACTGGTCTCGAACCCACAGGCTCAGGCAATCCACTCGCCTTAGCCTCCCAAAGTGCTGGAATTACAGGCTGAGCCAACGAGCCTAGCCAACAACAAATATTTATTTCTCTCACTTCTGGAGGCTTGGATGTACAAGGTCAAGGTACTGGCAAGTCTGGTGTCTGAGGACAGCCTGCCTCCTGGTTTGCAGTTGATCATCTTCTGGTTGTAGCCAACAAGCCAGAGAACAGAGAGAGGAAGCAAGCTTCTCTGTCTCATCTTCTAGGGGCACCATTCACAAGGGCTCCATCCTTATGACCTAATTATCTCCCAAAGTTCCTATCTTCTAATATCATCACATTGAGGGTTAGGATTTCACCATATGAATTTGGTGGGACAGAAACATTCAGTGGACACCAGTAATCATAATAGTTGGCACATACATTGTGTTTCTTATGTTCCAGAAATGCTACCACATGCTTTACTTTTAGTAACTTTCCTTAACTCTCAGATGAGAAACTTGTCAACCTAACTCAGCTACTAAGTGGTAAAGCCAGGATTCAAACAGAGCATTCTGGCTCTGGAGTCTATACTTTTATTTTATTCTATTTATTTTATTCTTTTTTTTTTTGAGTCGCAGTCTCACTCTGTCTCCCAGACTGGAGTGCAGTGGCACACTCACAGCCACTGCAGCCTCGACCTCCTCAACTCAAGCGATCCTTCTGCCTCAGTCTTCTAAGTAGCTGAAATCACAGGGTGCATGCCACCACACCCAGCTAATTTTTTGGTTTATTGTAGAGATGAGGTCTCACCAAGTTGCTCACTCTGGTTTCGAACCCCTAAGGTTGCAATCTTCTTGAGTCCATTTCCTAAAGTGCTGGGATGGGGTCTAAATTTTTAATCCTTAGGCTATTATTTCCTGACCAGTTTTCCTTATCATTAAATATTCCTCTACATCACCATGTTTATGTCCTATTTAGCATTCCATTGCATGGTTTAATAATAATTTATAGTTAAATTCTCCTACAATTGAACATCCAGGCAATTTCTATTTTTCCCTATGAAGCAATGCTGAGCTGAATTACAGCCTGTCTTTGAGCTCCCTGATGATTTTTCTTGAATGAAAGATGAGTATTTTAACTGCAGCTGCTGGGAACCCTCTGCTTCAAGGCGATCCCCAAACAAGGCTGTATCACAATCTTGCTTGGACTGTTCTCCACTGACACCTATAAATTGTGAAGCGTCTTGTCTTGAGGTTCATGGTTTGTCCTTTTAAATCTTTCACAGCATTATTTCCTTGCTGTGCTCACTACAAAGCAACACACATCTGCACACAAAGAGACCACAAACTGCACAGAAATTCCACAAACTTCTCATACAGCAGTGGGGGAAGCTGGGGGTAATTAGGTAACTCATAACCTTAAAGCCTCATATTGCTACTTGCTCCTGGCTTGAAGCATTTCTCACCTCTCTTGAGGACTTCCTGATTCATCTCTTTCAAATGTCTTTCTGTTTCCTGTTCTTTGACTGACATGGTCCCTTCTATTAGGTTAAACCACAAGAAACTGCCTTTATTCAACTACTTTTGACCTACAAAAATAAAAATTGTATCTCATTCATACTAAAGAGGCTAAGATGTTTATTTACTCTCCAGGGAACGTGGCAACCATTTGTCATGCTGTAAAGTTGTTCAAAACCTGTGAAAACCTTTCCTACATTTGGAGACATCTTCTACATTTTGGTGTTTACAGCATTAATGCCAGAAACTCAGCTTCCCGGCCTGCTCCAATCAGATGCAAGATTTTCTCCTCAGAAGAGAATGTTAGGAAGAGCTATTCTGCTTTTGAGTAGAGGTAGGAATAGGGGTAGAACTGAGCAGGGGAGGGGGCTTCTAGGGTGCTGTTGTTCAAGCTCTTTTTTTTTTTTTTTCAGTTGGAGTCTCCCACTATCTCCCAGGCTGGAGTGCAGTGGCATGTTCACAGGCCACTGCAGCCTTGACCTGCTGGGCTCAGGCAATCCTTCCAACTCAGCCTTCTAAGTAGCTGGAACCACAGGTGTGTGCCACCATGCCTGGCTCATTTTTTGATTTATTGTAGAGACAAGGTCTCACCAAGTTGCCCAGACTTGTCTCAAACCCGTGGGCTCAGGCAATCCTCTCACCTCGGCCTCCCAAAGTGCTGGGATTACAGGCTTGAGCCACCACCACATCCAGCCTCAAGTTTTATTTCTTGACCTGGATGGTGGTTATATGGAAGTTTGGTATATGATAATTCTTTTCTATCTAGTGTTTTTTTGTGTGTTAGTCTTCATTTTTAAAACAAATAAACAAACCTAAAAACTCAGTTGGAGCAAGGGTAGGGAGAGACGTTGAGCTGCCAGAAAGAGGCAGACAGAAGTGTGAGTAGCAGCCTGGTTTCCCTGTCAGCAGTGTGAACTGTGAGGTCTGTATTCAGTGTTGCCCCCTGGCCACCATGGGAACAATCCTGCAGGCAATTTTGACATGGTTCTTGGTATATAGTCTCTATCATTGCTTCTCTGGCTCCCCTAGAGTTTCTTTGAACCACCAAATACTTTTTTTTTTTTTGAGTTGGGGTCTTACTCTGTTGCCCGGGCTGGAATGCAGTGGCATGCTCACAGTCACCACAGCCTCAACCTGCTGGGGGCTCAGGCAATCCTTCCACCTCAGCCTTCCAGGAAGCTAGAACCACAGGCACATGCCACCACACCCGGCTAACATTTTATTTATTATAGAGACAAGGTTTCGCCAAGTTTCCCAGGCCGATCTTGAACCCTTGGACTCAGGTAATCCTCACACCTCGCCTGGCAAGCTACCAAATATCCTTTAATACATATTATTTCTGCTCTAATTAGCTAGCGTAGGTTCTTATTCTTGATTGGCAGTTAAAAGCCCTGGAGACACAGGGGAATTCAGGTTCTCTTGAGGAGACCTCCACACTGTCACACTGTCCTTGAGGCCACCTGAATGGTGGCTTTGTGGGATACTCTGTGGGACTCCAGATTCTATTCTATTCTACAATTGGAGAATGCTCTGCTGCTTCAAGTCGACTATTATTATCTTCTCTAAAAGTCACACTTTTTTTACATTAATCTCCACTCTTTTCCCACCTACAACCCCCCCTTTGCTCCCCAAGAAATACATGTATACACAAACACATGTGAAAGGACATACATGGATTTAATACACCCACCAGGCGCAGTGGCTCATTCCTGTCATCCCAGCACACTATAGATGTGTGTGTGTGTATATCCCCAATGACCAGCCATTTTAACATTGCCTAAAGCTCATGTTTTTCTAGTGGTTCACTTATCTTACCCTCTAATCACTAGCCATGGATTGATAATTGTTTTGCAATCCCACTCCCCAGCTTGTTTTGTACCAATTAGCTTTTCTATTTCAAGTATTTGTCACCATCCATAAGGCTCAGGTTAACCTAATCAGCACTTTGTGCCTTCATCACACAGACAGACTCCACCATCACAGCAGCAATCATGTGATTAACCCACCCATCACCTGACATCAGTACCTGCATTCATCTGCTCCTTTGTGATGATGTGGAACAGACCACCACCCAATCACCTTAACGACCTTCCTCCTTCAAAGAGAAGGATTAAAAGGACTCAACCACGAGCAACCAGTCCAGTTGCCATTGCCTTGCCAAGCTATGGCGTGTCCATGTGCTCTCTGAGCTATAGCCAGGCCATGTTTTCTTAAACTTTGACCCCCCTCCCCTTCCTTGGGGAGGTGAATCCCCTCTCTCTCTCTCCAATTTACTTTCTAAATAAATTCTAATTTAACTTCTGTGCAATTCTTTGCATCTTTCATGTGGCACAAGCTTGCACACCAAACACCCACACCCTAGCAGGCCTGACCTAACATTCGGGAGGTCCCTGTTGGGAGTGTGACCCTAGCAACATGCCTGTACACATACCACCAGCACCACCACCACAACCAGGGATACTTAGGAATATGTAAAAGTTGAGACATACTTGTATCTCACAAGAATACAATTTTCATGAGTATAGGTATTTGTCTGTTTTGTTCGAGACTCTATCACAGCATTTAGAATGGAATGGTGCCTGGCACCTATTCGGTACCCTATAAATAGCTTTTAAATGAATGCCCTAAAATCCATCCATCTATTAGTTAATCTGACAAAGAACAAATGCTTATGAAAATTGACAGTCGCTGATTAAGGCATGGCTTTGTCCATGAGTACTTTTGATGATGATGTGGGTCAGTGCAGGTAGGAAGTTTTGTTGTTGTTGTTGTTGTTGTTGTTGTTTTTGTGTTTTTATATTTGTTTTTTGTTTTTTAGTTGGAGTCTCACTCCATCACCCAGGCTGAAGTGCAATGGCATACTCACGGCCACCCCAGCATCAACCTGCTGGACTCAGGCAATCTTCCACCTCAGGCTTCCAAGTAGCTGGAATTACAGGCACGCATTACCATGCCCGGCTAATTTTTAAAAAAATTTTATTGTAGAGATGAGGCCTCACCAAGTTGCCCGGGCTGTTCTTGAACCTGTGGGCTCAGGCAATCCTCTCACCTTGGCCTCCCAAAGTGCTAGAATTACAGGCTTGAACCATTGCACACAGTCTGTTTTTGTTTTTTATTTTATTTTTCCAAGAGGCAATGCCTTCCTGCTATTGACCTCAGTTTTAGGTGAAAAGAGGTAGCAGCAAGGCAGGGTGGCAGATGACATATCCAGAAATGTGCCCACATCTATTGTTCAGGCTCGTGTCCTGACTTGTTAGTGAAAACCTACTTTAAGACTAATAAGGCAATAAGGGGTGCCCAATGGCAATCAGATCCTATCACTTCCCAGAGGCTTTTTTTTTCAGACTTAGAATTAAGCCCACACCCTCCCCTTGCATGCGCTGTCTGGCTGACAGCCCTGCCCTCAACCCTGCAACTCACTTCCTCTAGCCCACTGGCCTACAGCACACCACATTGCTCCCCACCCTCGGTCAGGCCCTTCCCCCACCCCCCACCCCCATTGTTCCCCCTTCTAGAAATGTCTCTCCCCTGATCTTGTTTTTGTTCACTCCTTTTCTATCATTAAAATGCACTTTAAATGTCACCTCCTCAAAAAGCCTTCCTTGGCCACCCAAATACAGTCCTCTTGCCATTTCTTTCATATCACCTTGATCATTATGAAACTACATAGAATGTTTCCCTCTATGATATTTTGTTGTGTTTAACATCCGTCCTCTGTCCTTCTTTTCCCTTCTTCCCTCACTCCCCTTTCTCTCCTTTCCTTCCTTCTCTATTTTTATCTGCCTCCCCCGTAGAGGAGCTTCGCTTGAATCCTCCATGAAAGCAGAGCTTATCAGTATGATTCGCCCATGGCTCACCAGTGTCTAAAACAATGTTTCACTTACAACACACATGCAATACATATCTGCTTAAAGAATATGTTAACCCAGAACTATTTTATTTTATTTTTAGTCTGTTCCAGAAGCTTTTTATTTTTGTTCTAGGTTTAAGAATTTTCACTGATGAAGAAAATCAACACTTTTGGATAATCGCCCACATGGCCCTCTTCAGCTTCTGGATCTTGTTTTTTACACACGTGTCAACATCTTCTTCTCCAATATAGACAGTCATTCCATCCATAATTGATGGATTAGTCTTAACCTCCAATTTCAATACTTGGCCTTCACTTAGGAAGCTCTTGAGAACTGTTTTTAATTCAGAGAATGTAGCCACTTCTTCTAAAGGATATGCAGTGGCCACTCTACCAGGTGCCTCTCCACGGTGGACACTCATAGTAGAAAAAGCAGTAATGACTCTCTGGGTATTGTTTAAGTGAGAGAACCATAATAGAGTATACCATAAACTTAGGTTAAGAGCATGCTATAACCCAATAAATATGTAATCGGCTTGTGGACAATAGCATAGCCATTTTAGTTTTCTGCTTTGAAACATAACCTGTAGCTGTTTAAAGTTTCAGTTATGGGGAAACTGCAAAGCTCCAGTTCAAGCTTCAACCCCTTCCTT
>NW_007257564.1:549232-549611 GCF_000164805.1 Carlito syrichta
GGGTTCTCAGGCCGGCATTCAGTAAGTCACTCCCGGGTTAGCGCATCTGTGTCCTGTATCTCAGGTGGAGCTCCACACTTTGTTCTGAGGTCGGCATCAGGCTAGGCAGATGTGCTGGAAAGCCGCCGGCCGGGGTTCATGGGAGACGTCCCACGACCCCATCTGGAAGACGAGATCTTCATCTGTGGGGAAGGTCAGACTCGTCGACGGTCTGTCTCTCCCCTATCGTACTTTCAGATTTGTTTTCGCGGCCACTACTGTCTGTCTCTTGTCGTTTTCCCTTTCGTCTTGTTGGTTGTGTTTGTTGTAACGGCAGTACTGATGAATGAGATGGGACAGGCACAGATAACGCCTTTAACTCTCATGACTGATCACTTTT
>NW_007257564.1:549945-561891 GCF_000164805.1 Carlito syrichta
GCAAGGAGAAATGGATGGACCAGCCATGGGCACTCGAGGGAGAGTCGCCAGGGTGGCTGGTCCTGGAGTGGCCCCAGCTGACTCCACGGTGATCTTGCCACTGAGAGTGGCTGGGCCCCCAGATAAGGCCGGGAACCAACCCATGCATTATTGGCCATTTTCCACTAGTGATTTATACAATTGGAAAACGCAAAGTGCTACTTTCTCTGAGAATCCTAGAGGGCTGATTAACTTGCTGGAAAACATTCTCTTTACCCACCAGCCTACCTGGGATGATTGCCAGATGCTTCTACAGGTATTATTCACCACTGAAGAGAAAGAAAGAATCCAGATGGAGCCCCGGAAGCTGGGCCCGGGAGTTGATGGACAACCCACCACCAACCCTAATCTTATAAATGAAGACTTTCCCCTTTCCCGACCTGGATGGGATTTTAACACGGCAGAACGTAAGGAGAGACTTCAGGTCTACTGCCAGGCTCTGATGGCAGGTCTCCGGGCAGCTGCTCGTAAGCCCACTAATTTGGCTAAGGTATATAACATAAGACAGGACAGGAACGAGAGTCCAGCCGCATTTTTGGAGCGTATTACGGAAGCCTTCTGTCAGTACACCCCAATAAATCCAGAGGCACCAGAAATCAAGGTGGCTGTGATCATGGCATTCGTTAATCAGGCAGCACCAGATATCAAAAGGAAGCTGCAGAAAGTAGGAAGATTAGGAGAGAAAAGTTTACAGGATCTGCTGGAGGTGGCTGAAAAAGCCTATAACAATAGAGAATGTCCAGAAGAACACCAGGACAGGCGTAGCAAGCAGCAGACCAAGGGATTAGCCAAAATTCTCTTAGTCGCCACTACCCACGACCCCAAGGGAAAACAGAAGTGGCTGAAAAAATTGGCTTCTGAGTCAGGCAACAAACCGGGGAACCCTCAGCCGGACCACCCCAAGTTAGGAAAAAATCAGTGCTTCTACTGCAAGGAGGAAGGGCACTACATAAAAAACTGCCCTAAGCGCCCTCCTCATCCTGAGGACAAAGTGACTGTATTTGTAACTGAATAGGGAGGTCAGGGCTCAGAGTTCGCCCTGAGCCCAGGGTAATCTTGGAGGTAGGGGGGAAACCCGTGACTTTTCATGTGGATTCAGGAGCAGAGCGATCCGTATTATTAAAACCACAAGGCCCTCTCTCAGACAAAATCTCATGGGTTCAAGGAGCTAACGAGATAAGACCAGCACACTGGACCACTAAGAGAATAGTGAATTTAAGCACTGGTATGGTCACCCATGAGTTCTTAGTTCTTCTCGATTGCCCGTACCCTTTGTTTGGGAGAGATCTGTTGACCAAAGTGGAAGCAAATCTCAGCTTTCAGCCAGATGGGGTGACAGTAACAGATTCAGTTGGGCGCCCCCTGCAGATTCTAACTGTAAAATTAGAAGATGAATACAGGCTGTGTCAGGCCCCTGACCCGGAGATGGAATTGGACATTCAGGACTGGCTTCGGGAAATTCCCCTAGCCTGGGCAGAAACTGGAGGAATAGGGTTGGCTAAACACAGGCCAGCAGTGTTTGTGGAACTAAAGCCCGGAGCGGACCCAGCCTGGGTCCGGCAGTATCCAATCCCTGTGGCAGCACAAAATGGAATAACCCCCCACATACGGCAGCTGTTGGATGAGGGAATACTGCGGCCTTGTCAGTCTGCCTGGAACACACCCTTGCTGCCAGTGTGAAAACCCAATTCAACCGACTACCGGCCTGTTCAGGACTTATGAGAAGTAAACTGCCAGGTGATGGACATACACCCCACGGTCCCTAACCCCTATACCCTCCTCACCGCCCTGGCCCCAGGCAAGGTTTGGTACATGGTATTAGATTTAAAAGATGCCTTTTTCAGCTTACCGTTGGCCCCACGGAGTCAGGACATCTTCGCCTTCGAGTGGCTAGACCCGGAAAGAGGAATCAGTGGGCAACTCACCTGGACCTGGCTTTCCCAAGGATTCAAAAACTCTCCCACCATCTTCGATGAAGCCTTACATGAAGACTGGGTGAGTTCCATAACACACACCCCACCCTAACCCTGTTGCAGTATGTGGATGATATTCTGCTAGTTGCAGAAAATCGGGATGCGTGCTTGCAAGGCACCAGAGATTTGCTGCAAACACTAGGTGCTCTGGGCTATCGAGCCTCGGCCAAAAAGGCTCAGATCTGCAAGACTGAAGTAAGTTACCTGGGCTACAAACTGAAAGACGGGCAGAGATGGCTATCGGACGACCGGAAGGAGATGGTACTGAGAATTCTACAACCACAGAATGTACGACATGGTACGTGAGTTCTTAGGGTCAGCTGGCTTCTGCCGCCTATGGATTCCTGGGTTTGCTGAGCTTGCCCAGCCATTATATGAGGCCACCAAAAATAAGTCCAACCTCACATGGACGGAGGACATGAACAGATCTTTTGAAACTCTTAAACAAGCCCTGGTGTCAGTCCCAGCTTTGGGACTGCCAGATCTGACTAAACCCTTTTTCTTGTTTGTTGATGAGTCTAAGGGAATAGCCAAAGGAGTACTGTTGCAGCAAATAGGGCCATGGAAGAGGCCAGTGGCATACTGTCAAAGAAGTTAGACTCCGTGGCTGCCGGGTGGCCCCCATGCCTACAAATCATCGGGGCAGTTGCCACTATGGTCAAGGATGCTGACAAAATCACCATGGGAAAAGAATTACATGTCACCACCCCTCATGCTGTGGAGGGAGTTCTAAAACAACCACCCGACAGATGGATAAGTAATGCCCGGCTAACTCATTATCAAAGTCTCCTTTTAAACCCAGCCAGAATCTTGTTTCAGGGTCCAGCTACTCTGAATCCAGCCACGCTGCTACCCGACCCGGACAGGGAAGGCACCCTGCACGACTGCCAGGACATCCTGGCGCAGGTCCACGGAATACGGGAAGACCTCCAGTACCGGCCCCTAACCAATGCCAAAGAAACTTGGTACACAGACAGCAGCAGCTTTGTGCAGGGCGGAACCAGGTATGCTGGGGCAGCGGTGACTACAGAGACTGAGACCTTATGGGCAGCGCCACTTGCGGCCGGGACCTCAGCTCAGTGAGCCGAGCTCATTGCCCTCACTAAGGCCCTAGTCTTGGGAAAAGGGCAAAGAATAAATGTTTATACTGACAGCAGGTATGCTTTTGCAACTGCACACATTCATGGAGCCATCTATAAGGAGAGGGGGCTCTTAACTGCAGAAGAAAAGGCTATCAAAAATAAAACTGAGATCCTTGAGTTGTTACAGGCACTCTGGCTACCCAAAGCACTGGCCATAATACATTGTCCAGGACACCAGAAGGAGGACACGTCAGTGGCACGGGGAAACCGTCTGGCAGACGCTGAGGCCAAAAAGGTGGCCCTTTCTGTGGACCATGTCCTAGTGACCACACTGCCAGACCCTGGGTCCCCGGATCTGCCTGAAAGTCTGAATTATACAGAGGAGGATTTAAAATGGATAAATGGGCAGCCTGGAGTTATGTTCTCAAATGGCTGGTGGTGGATCCAATACTGGGATACGACCATCAGCAAATGGAATGTCATCCTTCCAGAACAGTTGGGTTGACAACTGCTTATAAAAATGTACAGAAGTACCCACATGGGAACCAGAAAAATGGAAGAATTAATACACCATGCAAACATGGTTATTTATGCCCAATGGTCGACAAATGATCAGACAAATTGTAAATCAATGTCAGGCTTGTAAGGTTGTCAATGCAACCAATCCCAAACAAAACCCGGGGACCAGGCTTTGAGGAAACCGGCCAGGAGCATACTGGGAAGTGGACTTCACTGAGGTAAGACCAGGAAAGTATGGATACAAGTACTTACTAGTGTTTATAGACACCTTTTCAGGGTGGACAGAGGCATTCTCCACCAAGAATGAAACCGCACAGGTGGTGACCAAGAAACTCTTGGAAGATCTGATGTCCAGGTATGGCTTCCTGGTCCAGATCGGATTGGACAACGGCCCCAGCTTCATCTCTAAGGTAATACAGGGAGTAGCTCAGGCCCTGGGGGAGGATTGGAAATTACATCGTGCATACAGGCCCCAGAGCTCAGGACAGGTAGAAAGAATGAATAGAACCCTAAAAGAGACCTTAACTAAATTAGTCCAGGAGACTGGCGGGGACTGGGTGACTCTCCTCTTTGCGCTATATAGGGTGCGCAACTCACCCTATAAGCTAGGGTTTACTCCTTTTGAAATCATGTTTGGTGTGCCTCCACGGGTCATACCTAAGCTAAAAACAGAACTATTAATAGACATAGATGATAAAAAACTCCTTTTTCCCCTCCAAACTCTGCAAAGGGTCCACGAGCAGGTGTGGCCCAGACTGAAAGCCCTTTATGAGACTGGACCACCGCCGACTCCCCACAACTACCAACTGGGGGACTGGGTGTACGTCCGGTGACATCAACATGAGACTCTGCAGCCATGGTGGAAAGGACCATATGTCGTGATCCTTTCCACCCCCACTGGCTTGAAGGTGGAAGGTATCGCGTCTTGGATACACCACACCCACATCAAACTTGCTAACACCCCTGCTGTGCTGAAAGACTACACACCCGAATGGAGCAGCCGACTGGACAAGGACAATCCTCTAAAGCTAAGACTGTGTCGCACTTCTCCTTCTGCTTCTTCGTGATGGGGATGGGATCCCTTTGGGCAGTCCCTAATCCTCATCAACCTCTAAACTTAACATGGCAGTTGTTAACCCTCAGGTCAGGGATCAACAGAATAATTTTTCAAACTTCCAACCTCGCTCCCCTCAACACTTGGTTCCCAACCCTCACCTGTGACCTAAAGGAAATGTACCAATACTCTGATTGGGCTGGCACGGTAACCAAAGTAATTTCAAAACTAGGCTATAACAAGCAGTATCAATTTTATGTATGCCCCGGCCATGACCAGGATGAGGCATGCGCAGACCCCAGCCAATATTATTGCCCAGCATGGGCCTGTGTCTCCACAGGCACTGTACCTTGGGTCCCTGCCAAAACCAATGACTTAATCACTATAAAAAGAAACCCCTCAGGTTATAAGAAGGGGCCCTGTCAGATTCAGGGCATGTTTGTGACACCCTCTCTCTCCTACTGTGACCCCCTCATGATAGACTTCATCCTGGCGGGGCGCCGAGTTACAGACTGGATGGTTGGAAAAACGTGGGGAATCAGGTTATATGACGACCCTAGAACAGGATGGCGTGATCTAGGAAGTCTTTTCATGATTAAACTAAAAGTCCAAACCCTCAGCACCATCCCAGGGCTCACCCGATCTAATTTTGGATACCATATTCGGGGGTTCACACCACCCACAGATAAGCCAAGCAGTGTGCCCTCCACTACTGCCATCCACACCCCGTGCCGTGGTAACACTGCAGCTATTTCCTCTATAGAGAAAACCCCTGTACTAAATGCATCCTCATACTTTCTCTGGAACACCTCCTCCCACCCTCTCTAGGATATACTAAGCAATGCCTACCTTTTTCTCAATAGCACCAGGCCCGATCTCACCCGGTCCTGCTGGCTATGCTATAGTCCCTGGCCACCTTATTATGAAGGCACTGCAATCATAGAAAACTACACCACGAGACTGAATTCTGATGCTTGCCGGTGGGCCCTGAGCACGGAAATAAGCTTGACCCTATAGTCAATCTCTGGGAAAGGAACTTGCGTGGGCAAGCCCCCTTTGGGGGTCCAGTCCTTATGTGCCCAGACTTTCCCCGTAGTCTCCAATGATTTTCACCTGCCCCCTGAGAACGGATGGTGGATGTGTTCCACTGGCTTAACTCTGTGTTTTCATGGGTAGGTACTCACCCAGTCTGAGGGCTTTTGCATTTTGGTACAGTTACTCCCCAAAATACTGCACCACACTGAGAAGGACGTATTCCAGTTGCTGAAACAAGAAGGGTACCCCCAGGTTAAAAGGGAATTGGTCACTGCAATAACCCTGTCAGTGTTGCTAGGACTAGGCCTTGCCGGGGCAGGGACAGTATCGCCTCCCTAGCCACTCAATCCCATCATTACAATAGCCTTTGGGCTGCAATAGATTCTGACATAGAAAGAATAGAAACTTCTATTTCACACTTACAGGAATCCCTAACCTCTCTGTCTGAAGTAGTTCTGCAAAACCGTAGAGGCTTAGACCTACTGTTCCTCCAGCAAGGTGGCCTCTGCACCGCCCTGGGAGAAGAATGTTATTTCTACACCGACCATTCAGGAATAGTAAAGGAATCCATGGCTAAGGTGCGAGAAGGTTTGGCTAAGCGCAAATTAGAGCGGGAGCAGAGACAGGGATGGTCTGAAAGTTGGTTTAACTACTCACCTTGGTTAACTACACTATTGTCTGCTTTAATAGGCTCTGTGATCATACTCTTGCTGTTGCTAACCTTTGGTCCATGTATTTTAAATAAGCTAATAACTTTTATAAAAGCTAGAATAAACACTGTGCAACTTATGGTCCTCAGACAACAATACCAACAGGTGCCCCTGAACAACTCAGCATGTTAAAGGAATCCAAGATTAGATTCACTCTACCCCCATGAGAAGGGAGGAATGAGAGGACCGTAATAGAGTATACCATACATAGACTTAGGTTAAGAGCATGCTATAACCCAATAAATATGTAATCGGCTTGTGGACAATAGCACAGCCATTTTAGTTTTCTGCTTTAAAACATAACCTGTAGCTGTTTAAAGTTTCAGTTATGGGGAAAACTGCAAAGCTCCAGTTCAAGCTTCAACCCCTTCCCTTGACCCACTTTCCCCTTAGCAACAACCAATCAGGTGCCAGGGGAAAATCACCTAAAGTTTCTAAATGTCTCTGCAACTTCCCCAGCTAGTGGGCCAGGTCAGCCCGAGTCAAGCTAGCCAACCCTCCACGATTAAGCTGACCACCAGAGGTTACTACCCAATTAAATGGTAACAAGACTGGAAAGTCCCCCCAAAACTCCTCCTCCCTTTGTGTGAAAACATAAAAGGTGTCTGCTTAAGGAAGTCAGGGCCTCTGGGTATACTCCGCTGCATCCGTTGTCGACAGAGGTCCAGGCTCGAGTTTGCAAATAAAGACCCTCTTGAACTTTCATCGGAATTGGCTCTTGGTGGTCTCTCGGATTGAACATTCGGCCACTACATAAGCAGCTATTTTCAGCAAGCAAATTGATCAGGTTGGATGTGAGGAAGGAGAACCTCTCTTTTGCCGTGATATCACTTAGGCTTTTTACTTTTATAAAACACTTAACATAGGGATTCAAAATAGAAGCAGCCACCTTGGGTTCCTTCAGGATTTGTGATCATCTCAACAAATCCTTTTTTTCTTGTTCCAGCTTATTCTGTTTCGATGCCACAGAATAAAGAGCAGTGGCAGGCAGCTTCTCAAGCTTAGCAAATGGCCTGGCTACAGATGTACGGAAGCATCATACCTGCCAGGAAAGTCCGGACACTGCTGGGGCGGCCGTCTTCCAGGCAGCTGTAGGGTGAATCTAGACCTTTGAAAGATTTAAATGCCTGTGGAGAGTGACAGGCTCAGGCACCAGCCCGGGTAATGTTAAGGTGATCCAGGCAAGGCTCTGCCTTGAGACACAGACAGAGCTCCCTTCCAGGGTGAGCAATTACATGCCACGTGTTGAGCAACTTTGGCGGAATTTCACTATTCCGAGGAAACCTTGTATAATGTAATAATTGAACTTCCTAAGAAAAGTATCTGTTGACATCATAGTCTGGACTGCAGGAATGTGAAAACAGGAAATGGCCCAGACAAAATAACAGCTGAAATACAATGTATCTAGATGACCTAGAAGCAATTTAGTGGTACATTGCACAGAGCATCAAATTCATTCCTTGTTCATGTGAAAATTAGAAAAGTTTTGTTTCTTTCATACACAGCCCAGGGAACGAGGAACCAACCAAGTAAGCTTCCTATCACAAGGGCCAATATGTGTTGTACATTACCTCACTAAAACCCACTAGCAGCCCTAGTGGAAGTACTATTATCATCCCCCTTTTCAGAGAAAGAAACTGAGCTTAGAGAAACCAAGCAATTTACCCAGAGAAACAGAGCCAGGTTTGACTTTAGAGCAATTTTGTTTTCTTTTTTGAGTTGGAGTCTCACTCTGCCACCCAAACTGAAGTGCAGTGGCACATTGAGAGCCACTGCAGCCTCGACCTGCTGGGTTCAGGTGATCCTTCTGCCTTAGCCTTCCAAGTAGTTGGAACCACAGGCTCACATGACCATGCCTGGCTAATTTTTAAAAATTTTATTATAGAGATGAAGTCTCACCATGTGACCCAGGCTGTTCTCAAACCCTGGGCACAGGCAATTCTCTTGCCTCCACCTTCCACAGCGCTGGCATGAGCCACCGATTTTGTTTTTCAAAATTGCTTTATGTGTGTGTGTGGTTCACAGTACAACACTAGACAAAAGTTTCCAACTACTCTGTGGCTAGAAGATGATGAACCCCTTTGTTCCTGTCTTTGCTGACCAGACCACTGTCCACCGCTGTGACAGGGGCAAGTCACGAGGTTATAGATTGGATTGGAGGTGATGGCTATGTTTATTACCTATGTTTATTATTGCGGTTATGGTAACACGAGCATATACATGTGTCCAAACTTCTAATTATATACATTAATTATTACAGGTTTTTGTAGATCAATTTTTTTAAAACCAAGAACATTTGTGTGTTTGTCTAATGAAGTGGTTGATTATTCTGACTTCATCATAGTTTTTGTTCAAGTATTTTTTGCCTCCTTTATTTTTATGAGCATAGCAATGAAATTATTAAATATGTTTAACAAATTAAGATTATAAGTTAGAAAGACCAGGAGAATTTGGCTCAAGATATTTTTCAGCAAAATAGAATATAAAAGTTCTTGGTATATTCCTGGTTGATTTTAAAAGATCAGCCTAATCAAACTGAGTAAGTGACTGAGAAGGGGAAAAAGAATCTGAGATACTTAGTGACACAAGATACATTTGCTGACTTTCTGGCAATAAAATAACCCATATTAAGAAAATTTTAATACAGCATCTGGAACACATGATCTGTTTTCTGTGTATAAGCTGGATTTGCTATGACCTTAACAAATCTGAAGCTTTAGGCCCCTTAGTTATACAAACACCTTGCACAGCTCTGTACTTAATTCTGTATTTTTAAAGTGCTTTTTCTTTAAAAAAAAAAAAAAAAAGGACCCAAAGTTATATAAGCTTTAGACCCCACAAAATCAGGTCTGTATGTACATTCCCCTCATGAAAAGAAGGACTAAAACTTAAAATAGCCCCGACAAAGTTAACAAAAATTGGCATTGCCAAGGGAATGTGTCCTTATGTACCCAAATCAGCTTGGCTGTCTTTGCTCATTTTTAGGGTTAGGCTGGAATGGTAGGTTGGTTGGTATGTTTATTAAGCATAACACAGAAAAATGAGAATTTAAGTAAATTTTCATTAGTCATTTAATGAATTTTAGAGGATAACTTACAAGGTTATCAAAATGGATTTCAATAGGACAAAATGATACTGTATTTTTATTTTGGGGGGAGAACAATGAGTTTGAGCATGCTATCAATCTTGGTGCATATCTCAGTTTTGAAGTTTGAATTAGCTATCATATAAAATAAATTTCATTTTTTAAAATTGTGTGACTTGACAATAAATAATAGAAAGGACATAGATGAAGATCTTAGGAAGAAAGGTGCCCCCACAGGTAAAGTTGGAGACCATTATTCTTCATAATTATAAGTGTAAATTATTTTCAAAAATATTACCAAAATGAATTTTGCAATTTATAAAAACAATTGCACAACATAGCCAAGTAGAGCTTCTTCAAGGGATGAAATCTGTTCAATGTATGAAAATCAGTTAAATCCACCATATTAACAGGGTAAGGAAGGAAACAAAAATTGCTTGATTATATCAGTTCCTATGATTTGGATGTGGTTTGTTCCTGCCAAAACTTATGTTGAAATTTGGTTCTGACTGAGTGTGGTGGCTCAAGCCTATAACTCACCAGTTTAGGAGGCCGTGGTGAGAGTATTGCCTGAGCTCAGGGGTTTGAGACTAGCCTGGGCAACTTGATGAGACCTCATCTCTGCAATAAATAATAATTTAAAAAGCCAGACATGGTAGCACATGCCTGTACTTTTAGCTACTTAGAAGGCTGAGGTGGAAGGATCACCTGAGCCCAGCAGGTTGAGGCTGTGGTGGCCATGAGTGTGCCACTGCAATGCAGCCCAGGCAGCAGAGTGCGACTCCAACTCAAAAAAAAAAGAGAAGAAAGAAATTTGTTCCTCAATGTGGTGATGTTGGAAGGTGGAGTCTAGCAAAAGGTGCTTGGGTCATGAGGTGGACCCCTGATGAACAGGTTCCCATTAAAGTGAGTACTTAAGCTCCAGAAAGTGGGTTGTTATAAAAGCAAGTTCAATTTTCTAGACTCTCTCTCTCTTGCTTCCTCTCTCACCATGTGATCACTTTGCACACATCTGCTCCATTTTCCATTTCCCTGCCATGTTTTGACCTAGCATGTGGCCCTCACCTGAAGCCTGCCAGATGCAACCCTATGCCCTTGAACTTCCCACCCTGCAGAATTGTGTGCCCAGTCTCAGGGATTCTGGCACAGCAACACAAAATGAACAAAGACACCAATTGAGGCAGAAAATTATTTGACAAATTCATGATATTTGGGGGAAGGTGCCATTTCAGAAAAACAAGAGTAGAGGAGAACTCCCTCAACTTGACAAACAGTATCTACAAAACAATCCACAATAAATGTCATTATATGTAACAGTGAAAGACTCAGTGCTTTGTCCCTAAGTTCTTCCTTAAGAACTAGGTAAGGAAGCCCACTTTCACTACTCTTATTCAGCACAATGCTGGACTTTCTATTCAGTGCATTAAGACAAAGAAGGAAAAGAAAAAAGCATATAGATCAGGGAGGAAGAAATAAAACCATCTCTATCTGCCAATGACATTTCCAGAAAACCCCAAGGGACCAAACAAAAAAGTCCTAAAATTAATGAGTACAACAAATTTGTAGTATATAAGATAAATATACACAGATCAAGTGTATTTCTATATATTAGCCACGAGCACAAGGACACCAATTTTTTTTTTTTAAAGGGAAATGCTTAAGTGTCAGTTCCACAAAAAAGTATGGGATTTGTATGTTTAAAAACTACACAAGGTGATGAAAGAATGCAAGAAAGCTCTACCTAATGAAGAGATACACTGTGCTTATGGATCAGAAGATGCACTACAGTAAAGGTGTCAATTCTCCCCAAACTGACTTTCAAGTTTAATGAAATTCCTATCAAAATCTCCAAAAGGTTTTTTATAGAGACAAAATTATTTTTAAAGTTATATGGAAAGAAAAAGCACCAGAATAGCTAAAAACAATTTTGAAAAAGAAGAATAAAATGAGAGAAGTCAGTCTATCTGATTTTGACATTTACTGAGCTACAATAATCAAGACTGTGTGTATTAGTGGATGGATAGACAAATAGATTAGTAGAACAAGGTAAAGAATCCAGAAATTGACCCTCAAAAATATGCCCAAATTGATTTTGACAAAGATGAAAAAGCAACTTAATGGAGAAAAGATAACCTTTTTAACAACTGGTTCTGAAGCAATTCTGCATCTACAGACTAACAACAAACCATGCCTTAAACCTCACACCTTATACAGAAATTAACTCAAAATGAGTCATATACTTAAATGTTAGCATAAAACCATTAAACTTTTAGGGAAAAATAGAAGAACATCTCTGAGATCTAGGATTAGGCAAAGATTTCCTGAGACTTGTCATTGAAAGCAAAATTCACAAAAGGAAAAATTGATCAATTTGAACTTCATCAAAATTAAAAAATTTTGCTCAATATAAGTTTCTTTCTTTCTTTCTTACTTTCTTTTTTTTTTTTTT
>NW_007257564.1:561911-570267 GCF_000164805.1 Carlito syrichta
GCGCCTCAGCCTTCCGAGTAGCTGGAACTACAGGCACGCGCTACCACACCCAGTTAATTTTTGATTTATTGTAGAGATGAGGTCTTGCCAAGTTGCCCAGGTGGGTCTCGAACCCGCGGGCTCAGGCAATCCACTCACCTCAACCTCCCAAAGTGCTGGGATTACAGGCTGAGCCTCTGGGCCCAGCCAATGTAAGTTTCTTAAGTTTCATTTCTATTGGCATTCAGCTTGTGTAAAAATTGGTCCAATTTCAGTGTCAATACTTCCATCATGGTCAATTTCAAGCCATTCACATAAAGTCACTGAGCATGGAGTTTGGAAAAACTGTGATTGCACACCATTGTGGTTTTTTACTCCTATAGATACAACCAACATGAGTAACTGCAAAAGTATAGATAATAGTAAAAAGTAGTAAAATAAAAAGTGATGGTTTTGAGTATTTATTATCTATATTTTAAATAAAATGCATTTAATTGTAAAAAACAAAAAAAGCTTTTGCTCCATAAAGTTCTGGTAAGAGGAAGCCACATAGAGGGGAAAAAAATTTACAAACCACCCATCTGACAAAAATCAAGTATTTAGGATTCATAAAGAATTCTCAAAACTCAACAGTAAAAAGCAAGCAATTTAGAGGTAAAAGACATTCCACACACACACACACAAATACAGATGGCAAGTAAGTCCATGAAAATATGCTCAAGATAATTAGCCATGGGGAAACTGTAAATGAAATCCACAATGAGATATTGTTATGACCAAGTAAGTGAGAAGTCATGCCAGCAAGTTGAGTCTAATTAATTATGAATTTATTAAACACGCAGGTCAAGAGTTGGCAAATTCCAGAAAAGCTCTTGGCAAATTGGTGCAGTTTGTGACAAGCTTTTATAGGTAAAATTTGCAGCATTGGCTACGTAGCAACTTAGTGACCATAGCAACTATTAACTAGCAACTTAGCAACCACAATGGAAACTTTTGATTGTTTTTGATTAATTTCATGTCCTAGGTAGAGCCAGTGCTTAGAAAGTCCCTGGAGTTCTGCCATTAAGATATAGTTTAAGGCAGTTACATAGAGACAAGAAAGAAGAATCATTATACAATGGAGTTACCTTGGTTAGGTCACTAACAGAATATAAGAACAAACTATGAAAATGTCAAAGCGTAACATTTGATTTCCGTTAACAAAGCAAACAATTACATGGAAGCTATGGCAAAGGAGTTCTGTAACAATCAGCAGGCAATGGTCAGCATAACCTGCCCAAAGGAGACAAAGCTGGTGATCTGTGGTCATGGGAACGTTACTGTAATCATATGTAGGCATTGATTCTTAGGTCAGGCAGGTAACTAAGATGAAAGTTTTAAACAAAATGGAGGAAGCTGATTAATATCATTACTTTGCTAGCAATTTGATTTTATTAGCTGATTTAGCTTATTTCATTCACCCCTTTTAGTTGTGCATGAGTCAATTCATTGACTCTTTAGTTAAAGGAAGGAAATTATAATAGGTTCTGGTATACAAAAGTTTTACTGAGTTGGTTTATTTCTTGACAAAGTTAACAAACCAGTTAAAATGCGAGGCACCAGATTTGGAAGAGTTACTTTAAACTGGATTGGGTTTGAGTCAGGGGTCCAATTTTGGACAGGTAAAACTTGTCCTGAAGTAAAGGAATTTAAAATAAAAGTATAAGTAGTATGATAAGCTGAACCCAAACCCTAGTGCTTGCTAGAATAAACCAGGGTAAATTTATTTTAAGCATAATAAAGCAATAATATATTCAGTACATGAGAAATAAAACAACGTTAATAGATCTTTCTTGCAGCATGGTCATTCTGCAGGAGCTGAAGTAAGCAGTGCTGCTTTAAATCTTAGAACAAGTGGGTTAACAAAAAGGAGAGGTAAGGAATGAGTGCGATACATTCAGTTATGGTCAAAGTCTCACGGTTTCTGCTGCTGGCTGGTCAGGTGATGAAGGACAGTGGGCTCGGAAGGTGATTTTGAGAGGATTATCAGGATGTTGGTTCACAGTCCGGTTGTTGTTTGGGCGAAGGGCCATATCAGTGTTCCAACTGCAGGCTTGACCGAGCCAGGCTTCGGCATCCGCAGCTTCCTTGACTTGTGAATGATGAATCCAGGTTGGTATCCCACTAACCTTCAGGGACGTTGGGGTGGTGAGGATGACTTTGTATGGTCCTTTCCAGGAGGGGCTCAGTTCTTTTTTTCCGGAACTTTCTGACATAGACCAGATTTCCAGGTTGGAACGGATGACACGGTGTGGAAGTTGGAGTTGGCACTACAGCATGGACATTGGTGTGGACAAGATTCTGCACCCGCTGTAAAGACTGGAGATACTTTAACAGAGATTGACTAGTAAATTCTTTAAGAATAGGATCCCGTAAGCAGGGTAACAGAGGAGGGGGGTCTTTTAAACATGATTTTATAGGGAGTAAACCCAGCCTTATATGGGGTACATCTAGCTCGAAGGAGAGCTAGAGGTAAGAAAGTTACCCATTTTTCACCAGTTTCTATTATTAATTTAAAGTATTTTTTAAAGTCCAGTTCATGCGTTTTACCTGTCCAGTAAGCACAATGCAATTTTTATTTGATGTTCTGTGCTTTACTAACCAGATGTACTATGGATGAGGTGAAGGCAGGACCATTGTCTGAGCCAATAGAAAGAAGCAGCCCGTACCTAGGAATTATTTTATTTAATAAGTATTTTGCAACCATAAGGGCAGTTTCATTTTTTGTGCAAATGTTTCTACCCAACCCAAAAAAGTGTCTATTAACACCAGTAAATAATTGTATCCTGCATGTGGAGATTTTATTTAGTAAAGTCTATTTTCCATTGTTTAATCTTTGTGCCCTGATTCCTGGAAGGGGTTTTGGCCTTCCCTTGGGATTGACACGAGAACAAGAAGGACACATTAAAGTTGCTGAATTCGCTTGGTTTTTTTAAGTTATTGATAATATAAAAATGGTTTAACAATTCAGCCATTTTGGTTTCTCCTAGGTGGGTGGTAGAGTGGAGTTGTCTTCTTAATTTTTCTGCAAGAACTTCAGGTAGAACAATTCTGGAGTCTTTAACCCACCAGCCATCAGGTTTCTTGTAAGCTCCCGCCAGCTCTGCAGTCTCTTCTTCTCTATGTGTATATCTGGGCCGCTGTGGGAGAGAAGGGACTGGAAAAGTTTTAGCTGGTAAAATAGTTAGGGGTTCAATTGGGAGTTTTGCTGCTTCCCCAGCTGACTAGTCTGCCAGGTGGTTTCCAATTGCTTCTAGAATGTCAGATTTTTGGTGACTTTTACAATGAATAACAGCTATCTCTTTAGGGAGCCAAACAGCTTCCAAGAGGACTAATATTTCTTCTTTATTTTTAATAGTCTTACCTGCTGTGGTGAGAAGGCCATATTCTTTGTAGATCATGGCATGTACATGAAGTGTAGCAAACGCATACCAGCTGTCTGTGAAGATGTTTATTCATTTTTCTGCTCCCCAGTGCAGGGCCTGGATTAGAGCAATTAACTCAGCCTTTTGGGCAGAGGTACCCTGAGGCAGTGCCTGTGACCAGATTATGTCATGAGCTGTAGTTACCACTGTACCAGCCTTATGGACTCCATTGAGTACCAGGCTGCTACCATCCGTGAACAGGTCAGCATCAGCCTGGCACAGAGGAGTGTCCTGAAGATCAGGTTGGCTGGCCTGGGTAATGTCCAACACATCCTCACAGTCATGCACTGGCGTCTCTGGATGGTCATCAGGCAACAGGGTTGCCGGGTTGAGGCATTGAGTAGGAGAGAAAGTTAGTCTAGGCTGGTCTAGTAGTGGGCTTTGATATTGGGTAATATGGGCATTTGACATCCAATGGCCGGAGGCTCCCCGTAACAGAGTTTCAACAGCATGGGGAGCAGTTAGAGTCAGGTTTTGACCGAAAGTTAACTTATCTGCTTCTTTAAACAGCAAAGCCGTGGCAGCAATGGCTTGAAGACAAGAGGGCCAACCAGAAGCTACTGGGTCCAGTCTTTTTGACAAATAGGCACCAGTCTTTTCTATGGCCCTAGGGTCTGAGTGAGGACCCCTTTGGCAATTCCTCATTGTTCATGAATGAACAAGTGGAAAGGTTTGGTAACATCAGGACGGGCTAGTGCCGGTGCTTGAGTCAGAGCTGTTTTTAGCTGCTGGAACACTAGTTCCTCAGCAGGAGTCCAATTTAGGGGTTGATCCCCTGCTGTGGCCGAGTACAAGGGTTTTGGCAATTTCAGCAAATCCTGGGATCCATCGCCGACAATATCCTGCTGCCCCCAGGAATTCCCGTACCTGTTTCTTGGTGGTTGGCGTGGAAATTCAGAGAATAGCTTCTTTCCAGGCTGAGGTTAGGGCTCGTTTGCCCTCTTGCAGCTGGTATCCAAGGTACCACACTTTGGCAGAGCAAAGCTGATACTTTGCTGATACTCTGTATCCCACGTCTTGGAGAAGTTGTAACAAAGCTTTAGTACCTTGTAAGCAGGTGTCCAAGTCTGCAGCTGCAAGTAGGAGATCATCCACATATAGAAAGAAGCAAAGCACATTCAGGGTGTTGGGCACAGAACCCTGACAAATCCTGTTGCAAGGTCTCCCCAAAGAGGGTTGGGGAGTTCTTGAAGTCTTGTGGTAGTCGTGTCCAAGTTAACTGATTGGTGTCCCCTATGTCTGGATCTGTCCACTCAAAAGCAAAAACAGGTTGGCTAACAGGAGATGGGGGATAGAGAAAAAAGCATCTTTTAAGTCTAGCACAGTATATACCTGATGTTGAGGGAGAAATAGACTAAGTAAAGTGACCGGGTTAGGAACAGTTGGATGAATAGTTTCTACCCACTTGTTGACTTCTCTTAAGTCTTGAACTGGACAGTAGTCAGAAGTTCCTGGGTTCTTAACTGGCAAGAAAGGTATGTTCCTTGCTGACTTGCATGGAATCAGAATGTTGGCAGCTAGAGTCTTTTTATATGAGGAGCAATTCCTTTCCGGGCCTGCAAACTCATAGGATACTGGCAAACTCAGACAGGAGTAGCTGATGCCAGTAAACGTACCACCACTGGAGGATGACGCTTCGCCAATCCTGGAGGATTGGTTTCTGCCCAGACAGGAGGAAACTCCTGCTGCAACTGTAGAAGTAAGCTTGATGGAACATTTTTAGTAGTAGATTTTGGAGAGGGAAAAAGATATTTTTTAGAAAGTGGAATAGTTAAGAGCATTTGATATGCAGTAGGAATAAACATTTCAGTTTTGTCAGGTGAAAGTACAATGGTTGCTCTTAATTTCTGTAACAGATCTCTACACATAAGAGGGAATGGCTACTCAGGAGCTACTAAAAATGAGTGTGCTACCTGCTTTTGTCCCAAGTCAACAGTCCAATTAGAAGTGAATTTGCAGTTGGTAATCATTCCTATTGCTCCTTGTATTAAAAGTTGATTTTTAGACATAGGTCCCAATGGTGATTTTAGGACTGGAAGTTCCGCCCCAGTGTCCACTAGGAGTTTAACTGGGTGGCCCCCAATAGCTGCAGTTACCATATGCTCTTGAGGGCCCAAGGAGAAAGAGCCTTGGCCCCTTCAGTCGGAATCATTTTCTACCCCTCCAGCCGAGGGCAGGACCAGAATGGGCTTAGGGTCCGGGTCTTGGTTTTTCTGTGGAGGGCAATAGGAACAATCTTTGACCCAATGTGCAAGCTCTTTGCAATAAGCATACTGGTTCTTTGCTAATTTAATGCGTTCAGGTTTTTGACCCTTTTGACTTTTTGTTGTTGTTGTTATCAGACTTTTAGCGTGGAGGCTTGGAACCAGTTCCTGGGGCCCTGAGGGCCATCATTAGAATTTTGGCCTATCTTCTTGCAGCTTTGTCAGCCGCCTGAACTGCTTGCTTCTATTTCTCAGCATCTCGGTTATTGTAAACTTTTTGAGCTACTTCAAGCAGCTGAGAAATGTTCATTCCTGCAAAGCCTTTAAACTTCTGTAACTTTTTTCGAATATCAGTAGCTGCTTGTTCCACAAAGGCCAAATTGATGGCCCGAGCGTTCTCAGGAGCCAAGGGGTCAAAAGGGGTGTAGGTTCGAAATGCGTCTTGGAGACGTTCAAAGAATGCCCCTGGGGACTCCTTGGGTCCCTGGAGAACCTCAGTAGTTTTAGACAAGTTAATGGGTTTTTGGGCTGCCCCCTTTAAACCTGCTAATAGATCCCGGTGATATATACTCAGTGCTCTAGACCCAGCCGAAGTGTTAGGGCCCCAATTTGCATGAGCAGGAGGAAAATCTCTGTCCAGAATGTATTGATTCTCCTCCTGTGTCCCCCCAGAGTCCAGAATGGACTTTCTAGCTTCAGATCTAATGCACTCTTGCTCTTCAGCAGTAAACAGAGTGACTAAAAGTTGCTGACAATCATCCCATGTGGGACGATGGGTATGCATAACAGATTCCATTAACGAAATAAGTGCCTGTGGCCTAGCAGAGAAAGAAGGGTTTTGGTGCTCTCAATTGTATAAATCAGAAGTAAAAGGGCTATACACCATAAATAGTCCTCCCGCCCGATCCCCTGATGCCGATGGGACCTCCTGGAGGGGAAGGATTGGAACTGGATCAGCACGGGACCTAAGCTGGGCTGCCACAGGCAGAGAAGACACAAATGGGTTAGAACTGGATGCAGCCTCAGCCGTACCTGATGTTGGAGATGGCTAGGGACAATCAGGGGCCGTGAAGGTAACAGTGGGTGAAGAAGTCTGAAGAGTTTATGGTGGAGGGTGAAAGAGGAGGACTGGATCCTCGAGAGGATCCTCACTAGAAGATGGCAGAACAGGATATGATGTGTAGGAGGGAAGAAGAGCTGGACACAGCGGGACCTTGGGTTCCTGGAGGAGTGGCGTAGATGGAGTGGAGTTATTATGAGACTTAGCCTGTTCTGGTCGTTTACAGGAGGAAACGATCAGAACTCGACTAGGAGTTTCAAGAGAACATGCCATTAACCAAGGCCAAACTTAACCGGACCAAACTTAGCCACTGGTCTATATAAGGGAACTGCCGGACCAAACTTAGCCACTGGTCTATATAAAGGAACTGATCCGGGACCAGGTTTCGATGTGAATGTTTTCCAGACATCCTCGGTGATACTAGTGTCCAGAGACCCTGTAGAAGGCCAGCCAACATGAAAAGCAGACCAGTCTATCTGACAGAGAGTTCGGAGTCTGCTTTTAGTAAAGCGGACACCATAATCCTCAGCAAAGGCAACAGAAAATTTCTTTAACATAGTCTAAAGGACTGACTTGCTTTGAGTTCTGGGAACCCATGACACACAATGAACCAAATGGCACACAAACAAGTAACAGACAAAGATTAAAACAAAATTACAGACCCCTGGAACACTTCAGGGCAGAGAACAGGGACTCTATTAGGCCAACATCTTGGCTTAGTGAATCGTATCCAAAGGGCGACCTCGTCAGGCCGTAACTCCCTTGATCCGAAATAAAAACAGAAAAACCATGGTACCAGGCAATTAAAAAAATACTCATACCTCCTAGGAGACAGCAGATGAACTCTGATTCTTTTGAGGCGTAGCTGCCCGCAGTCATTCTGAGCCTCTCAGAGCCAGGTGAGAGGCTAAGGGGTCCTGAGATTTCAGGTGGCACCTCCTCAGCACCTCTCCTCCCAGCCCAGGAGAACCGGATCGAGGTGGCAGCTTGTGCCGGCAGATAATAAATTTCTCGCTGGGGCCTCCAAATATTATGACCGAGTAAATGAGAAGCAGTTACGCCAGCAAGTTGAGTCTAATTAATTATGAATTTATTAAACGCGTGAGTCAAGAGTAGGCAAACGCCAGAAAAAACTCTTGGCAAATTGGTGCAGTTTGTGACAGACTTTTATAGGCAAATTTGCAGAATTGGCTACATAGCAACTTAGTGACCATAGCAACTATTAACTAACAACTTGGCAACCAAAATGGGAACTTTTGATTGTTAGGGAGTTTTGATTAATTTCATGCTCAGAAAGTCCCTGGAGTTCTGCCATTAAGATGTAGTTTACGGTAGTTACATAGAGACAAGGAAGAAGGATCATTATACAATGGAGTTACCTTGGTTAGGTCACTAACAGAATATAAGAACAAACTATGAAAATGTCAAAGTGTAACTTTTGATTTCAGTTAACAAAGCATACAATTACATGAAAGCTATGGATGGCAAAGGGGTTCTGTAACAATCAGCAGGCAATGGTCAGCAAGAGCCTGCCCAAAGGAGAGAAAGCTGGGGGGGGTCTGTGGTCATGGGAATGTTACTGTAATCACACATAGGCATTGATTCTTAGGTCAGGCAGGTAACTAAGATGAAAGTTTTAAACAAAATGG
>NW_007257564.1:570287-573505 GCF_000164805.1 Carlito syrichta
CCAGCAGGTCGAGGCTGCGGTGGCTGGGAGCGGCCCCTGCACTCCAGTCTGGGTGACAGTAAGACTCCAACTCAAAAAAAAAAAAAAAAGAAAATGGCAAGGCCTAACATTTGATTTCAGTTAATAAAGCATACAATCACATGGAACTTATGGCGAAGGAGTTCTGGAACGGTCAGCAGGCAACGGTCAGCATAACCTGCCCAAAGGAGACAATGCTGGGGGACTGTGGCCATTGGAGCGTTACTGTAATCACACATAGGCATTGATTCTTAGGTCAGGCAGGTAACTAAGATGAAAGTTTTAAACAAAATGGAGTAAGCTGGTTAGTATTATTATTTTGCTAGCAATTTGATTTTATTAACTGATTTAGCTTATTTCAATATCACTACAGACCTATCAAAAAAGCTAAAATTAAAATAATAGTCATAGCACCAAATGCTGGAGAAGATATGGAGAAATCCAACTGATGGTAGGAATGCAAAATATTACAGCCATTCTGGAATACATTTGGCAGTTTAAAACCTAAACACGCGATAATCATGCAACCCAACAACTGCACTCCTGGACATTTATTCTAGAGAAATGAAGATTTAGTTCACACAATAACCTGTATGTAAATGCTTGTAGAAGCTTTATTTGTAATTGTCACAGAAAAAGAAAAAGAAAACAACCCAGATGAAGTAGGATTTGGGGGATTGAAAAGTGTGGCGAGACCATGGAATGGAGAGGGGATGTCAGTGAGGAACTTATCCAAGAAATGGGAGAAATTGATCCAGGAAGGGAAGAGGAGTTGTCTGGTCCCTCCTTCTCCCTACTCCCTTCTCTGTGTGTCTTTAGCCCTGACCAGGATGGGAGTAGAGATGTGCAAATCCATGAAAAGGTCTGCAGAGGCAATGGAAAAGAAAAGAACAGATAGGAAGGTGATTTCCAGTTCCTCCAAGCGGACAGCAGTGGGACAGGACAGTTGCTTCAGATCTCCAGGGGCAGCAAGAAACTCTTAATATTGATTTTAATATTATAATATTTGGATTATTGAATTTTTAAAAAGTCAAAGAAGTTTAAAATATGAATGAAATTATACAAGCTAGTTTTAAAATATATTATTTTGTCACAATACATTGACTATTATAAAAAAATGAATAAATTCACTTAACTGGACATTTTTTTGGGATCTGGATGGAAAGTACATATTGTACAATTACAGACATTGGTTTACTCAAAAAACAGAGCAATGTTTAATATTAGCTCCACTTCATTTTACATATAGCACTTTTTTGGGAAAAGCTCAAATAGCTGTCATATGTTATCTCTTCTAGACTGATAACACATAAGAATATATCAATAAAATATTAATACCAAGTTTTATAGATCCCCAGGAAAGTCGAGTTGCTTGCTTAACTTTGAGAGTCCTTAGCAGAGATGTGATTCAAACTGTCAAGTGTTTGTGTAACTTAAATTGAGCTTTGTGTTTCTTTTATTATGCTTGTATGAGAGCATGGAAGATTCTGAGAGCCCAATTAAATTTCTAAGTGATTTAGCTCTTAGTTTCCACAAGCAAATCCAAACATTATACATCTAACTATATGTTGCCCTTTATTAACTTTTTATTTTTTCATGTTTCATGATGTTCATTTATTATAAGAAGTATTGGGAAGTTTTCTGAAAAACAATCCACAGTTCTCTGCCTTAAAAGGAGAATTAAAGGTATATAGTTTTTTTAAAAAAACTAACTGAAGGTTTATGGCCATTCTGGGTCAAGCAAGTTTATCAGGGTCATTTCCACAACATCATATGCTCCCTTATTGTGTTTGTGGCACATATTAGTAATTCTTGCAATATTTCCAATTTTTGAATTTTTATTATATCTGCTATGGTGATCTATGGTCAGCGATCTTTAATGTTCTATTGGAAATGTTTGAGGCCTCCATAAACATTTTCTCACCCATACAAGACAGCAAACTTAATTGATAAATGTTGTGTGTTCTGAGCGCCCCATTGACTGGCTATTCCCCTGTCTTTCTCCCCTTCCTCCTGACTCTTTCTTCCTTGAGACATAAGAATATTCCGACTGAATCAATGAATAACCCTACAATAGCCTCTAAGTGTTCAAGTGAAAGGAAGAGTCGCACCTTGTTCAGAAAGCAGCCATCCACATGGAGGCAAAATCCTCCACCAGTAAAAAGATTATGACTTGCTGAAGGCTCAGATAATTGTCAGCATTTTTTCACAATAAAGTATTTTTTAATTAAGATATGTACATTGGCTTTTTAGACATAATGCTGTTGTACACACAATGCTCTTACACACTTAACAGATTACAGAACAGTGTAACCAGAACTTCCACATACACTGGGAAACCAAAAAATTCATGGAACTTACTCTATTTCAATATTTGCTTTATTGGTTTGAAACCAAACCTGCAATGTCTCTAAGATCTGCCTCTACTTTAGTGAGCACTTCATTTTTAAAATGCATAATCAAGTACCAAGCAAACACTTTATCTCCAGCATTGATTTCATGCAGTAGCGTCTAAGACCAATAAGCTGTACAAATCCTGTTTTTACTTCCAATTTTTTTTTTTTTTTGAGTTGGAGTCTCACTGTCACCCAGACTGGAGTGTAGTGGCATGCTCCTGGCCACCGCAGCCTCGACCTGCCGGGCTTCTACGATCCTTCTGCCTCAGCCTTCCAAGTAGCCGGAACCACTGGTGTGCTACCACGCCCGGCTAGTTTTTGATTTATTGTAGAGATGAGATCTCGCCAAGTTGCCTGGGCGGGTCTCAAACCCACAGTCCACTCACTTCGGCCTCCCAAAGTGCTGGGACTACAGGCTGAGCCACCGAGCCCGGCCTTTACTTCCATTTAAAAATTGGCAATGAAGCCCTGATTTTTTTTTTCCATCTCATTCCACTGAAAAGGCCTAGAGGCAACAGTTAGCCCATTGAAATGAAAATAACATGGAATGTCAATATAATTTCTCACTAAAAGCAATCACAGCTCCTTAAATAAATGTCAGGTTCCAGGTCTGAGGCAGGAAAGGCACACAACGAGCCTAGAACATCTTATCACATTGGGAAGAAAGAAAATAATACAGGAGTAGCAGAGACAATTTGAAACATTTCCTCCTGGTTAAAGATGGGCCAATTTGAGCATCAAAAATGACTTGAGCGAGGTTTGAAAAGCACCATGTTAAAATCCATGAGTTCATAAGTAAATATG
>NW_007257564.1:573597-596708 GCF_000164805.1 Carlito syrichta
TTAAAAAATCAATGATCACCTTTGAAGTTTGTTAGAACACTAATTCATTAATATGAAGTGATAAGTGAAAGGATAGAAGCATTTATTCTGCCCTTCCTTTATGAATTAAATTCCAGTAATACAGGCAGAAGAAATGAATTAAAATGATTAAAATACCATCCCTTAATAGCCCCCAAATAAACTATCATCCACTTTTAACTCTTAATGAAATAATGGATCCTCACTGCTTAACTTAGCAGGTGAAAGACTGATGGGGAACATTATGATGAATCAATTAGTCTAACCACCAAATCTGCAGACCAATATTAACATCTGAGACAAGGGTTATCTGCTGCTTACTGCCCCCTAGACGCCTCAATCACAAATCCAGAATACGGCCAAGTTTATGGGACAAATGACCTGCAGAGGGCACTATTACAGATGAAAAGAAATGTTAAGACATCCACCAACAGAATGCAATGTGTGACCCTTGTTTGGATCCTGATTCAAGCAAATCAACTACGGAAAGAAAAAAAAAAAACCACTCAGGAGGCAATGGGATATTCGAACAAAGTGGATATAAATGATTTTAAGTGTAATAGATATTAAGAAAATTAAGACTGTCTTACTAGAGTCCATGTTAGGAAAAATGAAATCATAGTTCTACTAAACAGAAGGGGTTGATTGTTTCGAGAGATATATACTGATGTCTTAATGAAAGAAAAGATATAACATCTGGGGTTTGCCTAAAATAATGTGGTGAGGTGTGAAGAGTGTGAAGCCCGTTGTATACTGTGGGGGGCTATTATACTGCATTTTCTGGTTTTGGTGTATGTTTGAAAATTCTTAGAACATTTCAAAGGTGGATGAAATACTGCTCCCTTCACTTGTTCTTTTGACAAATACTTAGGTGTGCACCACTGTGGACCACAGACTGGGCATCCCAGGAAGAGAAAGCTTCTTGACATACTCCTTTTTCTTACGTAACTCACATTTGTCTTTGGTGGAAAAAGAAAAATATTATTAAAGAAGGCGATTAAAAACAGAAATAAAAATGAAGCACCAGGACATAAGACCAAGCAAGTAATTCTGAGTGGGGAAAGGCTCACATGAGCTGGAAAATGTTTACTTGTTTTTGAGTTGGGGATCTCACTCTATTACCCAGGCTGAAGTGCAGTGGTACAATCATGGCCTATTGTACTATCTGCCTCCTGGGCTCAGACGATTCTCCTGACTCAATCTCTCAAGTAGCTCGAACTACAGGTCTGCACCACAAACCTGGCTTTTTTTTTTTTTAAGAGACGAGATCTTACTAAAAACGAGTTCTCACTATGCTGCCCAGGTTAGTCTTGAACTTCTAGGTTCAAGAGATCCTCCCACCTTGGTCTCCCAAAGTGCTGGCCAGAAATGTTCTGAGAGAGAGGACATTCGCACTCAACTCATGGGAGGCAGACTAAACGGGCAGATTCTCTTTAAAAGTACCTTAGCTCCTCCTTGGTATCAGTATCAGTAACAGCTATGAAAAAAAAAGTACCATAGCTCAGGAAAAAGCCACTTATCTCATAGACTTTTCACAAAGTATTTGGTTTTTTCTTGTTACATGTATAATTTATTTTCTAGAAAAGGTACAGTTCTGTGTGATTAAATTTTTAAAATTCAAGATATAACTACAGTCACAAGGGCTATCCCCTGCACCTGGCCTAAAAATACAATATGATCATCTTACAGGACTGCTGTCTCATAGGTAGTCCCTTATTGAAATGTCACGAGGCACATAGGCATATTTTTTTGGGGGGGGGGAGTTGAAGTCTGTCGCCCAGTCTGGACGGCAGTGGTACACTCCTGGGTGCCTCAGCCTCCACCTGCTGGGCTCAGGTGACCCTTCCACCTCAGCTTTCCAAGTAGCTGGAATTACAGGTATGTACCACCACGCCCAATTTTTTGACTTATTGTAGAGGTCTGGGACAAATTGCCCAGGCTAGTCTCAATCCATGGGCTCAGGCAACTCTCTCACCTTGGCCTTCCAGAGTGCTGGGACTGTAAGTATGAGCCACCCCACCCAACCGACCCACCCATGGCTGTATTTTAAACCTAGATTGCTGTTAACTGACATTCATATTTGGCAAATGTCATGGATATTTTTCCAGGAAAAAATAATATCCATACCTTCTATAATTAGCTTAAACTTAGCAGGACTTTTCCTGAGAATAACAGATAATGATTTCAGTGAACAAACAACATTAGCTGTATCTCTGTTAAAGATTTTTCAGGTCAGCCTGGCCCTTCAACTGTGTCAGCTCACGGGTCAGCCCGAGAGGATCGTCTTGAGGGGCTGGCAAGCCGAATGCCAAAAATTTGGCTCTAATGGGCAGACAACGCAGGCCCGGAAAGTGCTGCTCGTGCGGTGGGCTAGCAAGCCTAGCCCTGAAGTGTTGACTCTGCAGGAGCTGGCAAGCCTAGCCCTGGAGAGTTGACTCTGAGGAGCTGGCGAGCCTAACCCTGGAGTGTTGGCTGTGAGGGGCTGGCAAGCCAGGCCCTGAAAGTGTTGCTAGTGCGTGGCCTGGCAAGCCTAGACTCCCGGAAAATCAGCTTTAATGGACTGGCAAAGCTAGTTGCCCGAGTGTCAGCTTCGGAGTCTCGCCTTCTTCCAGTAGCTCTCCTGGTTCAGCCTCTCTCCGCTGGCCAATTAGCCTCTGAGATGCTTAGCTCTTGGAATCTGATGATCTTCTGCAGCTTTTCAGTTCAAGGTTTCTATCCGATGCCCAGAAAAAATGAGGAACACAGACACACCAAATAAAAAACAAAACAAAAAACACAAGGTTTATTGAGAAAAACAAAAAACCACCCACGCCAAAAGAAGATCCAAAAGGGCAGCCCACCTTGAGGGGCCCGAAACTGGGTGCTTATATAGCTGTAAGACAGAGCTGATTGGCTAGCACTAGCTGTGCGCTGATTGGTCAGTACTAAGGACCATTCAGCAGGAGGTAGGGGCCTTATGGTGATCTGACTGGTTGTTTTTCAATCCCAGCTTTGAGTACTTAAGCTCTGGCTTGAGTGGCTCACAGTTTGTTTACCAACGTTGAACTTGAGGGGTCTGCCGGAAGTTTGCTACATTGTTACGGGAGGACCCACCCTGTTTGCCTGTCTAGCCTTTCTCTGGCTATCTCCTGTCTCACCTCTATGGTACCACCAACTTCAAAGGGACTGGAAGACTTTGGAGCTTTGGCATTAGGGCAGAGTATTATCATTTGCCTTGTCTCTTTGGTACTTGTTAGTACATTTTACTTCTCATCGACATCAGTATACTTTTGTTTTAAATTCGTATTTAGGAAGGGCTGAATTCTTCATTGTCTTCTCTCGAGAAAGTCATAATTGAGCCTGGATGGACAGACTAATGAAGCTCAACTTCCTGAGAATGCAGGCCTTATGGAGGCTGCTCTTAGATTGATTCCCAGAGATGTAAGTCCAGAGTGTTCCATGGGGCTGCATGGAGTATTGGCATACAAGGCCAGTGTTTACAGACGAAGATGCTGTGGAGTAGGATGGGGGGAAATAGGATCAACTAGGGCACTGGGTATTAACCAGAGCTAAATTATTATAGCATCTTTGAATCAAAACAAGAATGGAGAGTGACTTAATTAGAACTCTCACTAAATCTGGAACTTCCTCTTCCAGATTTCTAAAAGGTGGTTGTGTGATTTCAAGACCACCCTACAAACAGAGCACATGTAATAAATGATGAATTTTCCTCATTTCCCTTAAGCTTTTAAAAAATACATTTGGTAACAAACATACTGTATCCTGAGTGTGGCTGAAGAAGATCACACCACTGCACAAACTGATACCCTTAAAATGTCTGTCTGACATCAGTTGGGTGCTCAGTATTACATGACCGATTTTCTAAGGCCTCTTGGCCTTTTTTCCCTATTTCCCACAAAAACTATCTTAAGCCTCGTTACTCTTCTAATATCCACCCCCAGCATTACTCTCAGAAGTCGACTCAACTTCTATTGGATACTATCAAATAGAACATACTCCCAAATTCCTGCACTCCCATAACCAAGCTGACCATCCATGCCTGCATTTGCCCTCTGCCAGTGTGGGAGAAGCATTTTTCTCTAAGGCTGTTTCTCTTCACCTTTGCTCTGGTTTCCATCCCCTTCTGCATCCTCAGAAACCTTCCTTCGTACATTCATACCTTGCTTCTGTGTCTTTAACACATCTTTCCTGCTGGTGTTTCCTACCAGCACTAAATGTGTGCTTTAACATTGTCCTCCTTAAAAATACTTCAACCTCTATTCCACTCTATTACCCTTCCCTGCCCCTTCACAGGAAACAACTTCTAATCGCCATCACTCAGAGAAAAGCACATATCTACCTAAGAGCTCCATCTAGCCCCACCTGTCTTCACTTCAAGTCCCATTTACTTTTAAATCCTCCGTAATCTCAGTCCAGTCTCCTCCTCCTCCTCCTCCTCTTCCTCCTCCTCCACCACCACCAAGCAATTAATTAAGACGTTTCTTGTTAAGTACAGCAGACACATTTCAGGCCTCTTCTCATCTGACCTCTCTGCAGCCTTTGTCATGGTTGAATAACCCAATCCTTCCTTCTTGAAACTTGCTCCTCCTTGGCCTTGTGTGATTTAACTCTCTTTGGACTTCTCCCATTTTTATTGTGCTTAATACAATATGTATCCTGATTCAAACAAGCTGTGCAAATTATGGCATTCATGAAACCCTTGGGAATTTGGAATTCGAACACTTTTTTTTTTTAGTTGGAGTGTCACTCTGTCGCCCAGGTTGGGGTGCAGTGGCATGCTCGCGGCTACCGCACCCTCAACCTCCTGGGCTCAGGCGATCCTTCCGCTTCACCCTTCCAAGTAACTGGAACTATAGGAGTGCACCACAATGGACCAGCTAATTTTTGATTTATTGTAGAAACGAGGTCTCGCCATGTTGCCCTGGCTGGTGAGTTCAGGCAATCCTCTTACCTCTGCCTCCCAAAGTACTGGGATTACAGGAATGAGCCACTGTGCTTGGCACTGAACTTATTCTTTATGTGATTATAATAATTACTTGAGGAGTTATTCTCCTTAAGCTAAGGAATTATTATTAATGTAGCATATGATAATCTTACTGTGGCCACATTAAAAAAATCCTAACTACTAGTGATAAATACTAAAATATTTGTGGATGAAATGACATGATTCTAATATATGCTTCAAAACAGGCCAGGCGTGGTAGCTCACACTTGTAATCCCAGCACTTTGGGAGGCTGAGGTGGAAAGATTGCTTTAGACCAGGTGTTCAAAACCAGCCTAGGCAACATGGTGAGACCTGTCCCTGCAAAAAAATAAATAAATAAAAAATTAGTTGGATGCAGTGGCATGTGCGTATAGCCCCAGCTACCCAGGAGCCTGAGACAGAAGGATCACCTGAGCCCAAAAGTTCAAGGCTGTGGTGAGACATGATCAAGCCACTGCACTCCAACCTGGGCAACAGACTGAGATCCTGATTAAAAACAATAATAATAAATATAACAGAATTTGGGCAGATGTGTGAATGAATGTGTAGATGAAAGAAGATGGATCATGAGTTGCAAGTTATTGTAGCTGGATGATTAATGCCTAGGAGTTCATTTTTCTCTTAAATTCTCCAGAATAAAAATGTCTTTAAAAAACTTAAAATCTTTAGCGAATGTTTGTTTTTTGCTATGACAGACTAAGTGGTACCTGAGGTGAACAACCACAAAACTGTACAAACTATATGAAACAACTGTTTTCAAATGTTGGCCGACAGGCAGTCAGTGCAGGATTGTGATCCTGAGACAAGGGAACTAAATGAAGAAAGTCCTACCCATCACTCTAGTTTTCTGACAGGAGATACTTTGAAAGTCACAATGCAAGGAAGTGAAATCCAAGCACAGTCTGGCAGTCTCACTGAGCCAAGGAGACATTTTGGAGTTCAAAGTTGTTGAAGTGAATGGAATTTTCTGAGAAAGGAGGGAGCTTCAGAGAGAAGATAATTCAGAAATCTGCACAAAGGTCCTTTGGGGTCTTTTGCTGAATCCTATGCTATGCATGCACTGGGTATGAGTCCTCAAGGCTGGGCAGAAAACTCCTTTCAGAGTCCCTAGGGCTACATAGGGCTGGGATGCACTGGAGTTCTAACCAGTCAGAGGGGAAAGACCTCATTGGTCCCAAGTACTCAGTTGATACCCTAGAAAAGTCACACCTTGGGAAAATTGATATTCTGGCTCTAAAATAAAGATTTGATCAGCCCTAGCCAAGTTTTAAAACAAGTTTCAAAAATATCAAGTCAAACCACAAGTCAATCACCAGAACAAAATTCAACATCCTCTTTTAAAAAGATAATAAAATATAGACACTCAATAATGTAGTACACAATCCAGCACAAAATTAAAAACTTCCAGTTAGGTGAAGAAGAAAGAAATATGAAACATAACCAAAAGGAAAAAATCAGACAATAAAACCTGACACAGAAACAACAGAGATGATGAGATTTGAAGGCAAGAACTTAAAAACTGCTGTTATAAATATGTGCAAGGAACCAGGTGTGGTGGCTTAAGCCTATAATCCCAGCACTTTGGGAGGCTGAGGCAAGAGGATTGCCTGAGCCCAGGGTTTGAGACCAGCCTGAGCAATTTGGTGAGACCTCGTCTCTACAATAAGTCAAAAAATTAGCCAGGCATGGTAGTGGGCACCTGTAGTTCCAATTTCTTGGAAGGCTGAGGTAGAGGATTGCTTGAGCCCATCAGGTCAAGGCTGTGGTTGCCGTGAGCGTGCATACTGTGCTCCAGCCTGGGCAACAGAGTAAGACTCCAACATAAATAAATAAATAAATTAAATATGTGCAAGAATTTAAAGGAAACCATGATGATAAGGAGAGAAGAGTTGGAGGAATCTCAATAAAGAAATGGAAATTTAAAGAATAACCAAGTGGAAATTGTAAAGCTATAGCATATAATATTTGGAATTAAAAAGCCACTGGTTATGCTAGCAGCAATGATAGGTGCTAACTCAGAATGAAAGATGAGAAGGCCTAAAACAGGGAAATAGAAATTATCCAAACTGGAACATACAGGGGAAAATACTTGTGAAAAAGAATGAACAAAGAAAGGAACTCATTTACTGCCAAATTGTATTGCTGCTTTGGAAGAATGTTTAGAAATTTCTTATAAAACTAAACATACTCTTATAATATTACCTAGTAATTGTGCTCCAAAGGAGTTACACACACACACACACACACACACACACACACACACACACACACACACCTACTCATGAATTCTTATAGCAGCTTTATCCACAAGTGTCAAAACTTAGAAGTTACAAAGATGTGCTTCAAAAGTAGATACACTGTGATACACCCAGACAGTGCAATATTATTTAATGATAAAAAGAAATGAACTGGCAAAAAAGACATCTAGAAAGCTTAAATGCATATTGCTAAGTCAAAGAAGCCAATCAAAAGAGACTACATACAGTATGATTCCAACTATATGACATTCTGGAAAAGGCAAAACTATGGGTATTGTAAAAGGACCACTGACTGCCAGGTATTAGGAGGGAGGGAGGAATTAATGGGTGGAGCACAGGGGACTTGTGGGCAATAAAATTATGCTGCATGGTACTGTAATTTGGATACATAGTATATATTTGTCAAAACCCATAGGATGAACAACACAAAGAGTGAATGCTAATGTAAACTATGAAGTTTAGTTTAAAATAATGCATTGCCGAAGATTAGTTGGTTGAGAAATTGAGGTTTTGCTTCCAGAATCTCTATCCCATTCCATTAGTCTGTATGGCTGTTCTTGTACCAATAACCAGGCTATTTCGACCATTGTAACCTTATAGTAAAGTTGCAAGTTTGGAAGTGTGATACCTCCTGCTTTGTTTCTTTTACTGAGGATTGCTTTGGCTATTCGTGGTTGTTCATGTTTCCATATGAATTTCTGTATTGTCATTTCCAGGCCTGAGAAGAATGATGTTGGTAATTTAGCAGATATTGCGTTGAATTTGTAGACTGCCTTTGTTAGGATGGACATCTTAATGTTTATTCTTCCTATCCATAAGTATGGAATATTTTTCCATTTGTGTCTTCTTGGATTTCTTTGAGCAGTGTTTTGTAGTTTTCATTGTATATTTCTTTCACTTCTCTGGTTAGGAAAATGCCGAGGATTGTGTGTGTGTGTGTGTGTGTGTGTGTGTGTGTGTGTGTGTGTGTGTGTTTATTGTTAATGGGATTGTGCCTTTTATTTGTTTCTCTGCCTGTTTGTTGGTTGTGTTTCAGAATGTGACTGTCTTTTGCACATTTGTTTTGTACCCTGAGACTTTGCCAAAGTCCTTTATTAGTGCAAGAAGGTTTTTAACAGTTTCTCTTGGATTTTCGAGGTATAGGATCATATTGTCAGCAAAGAGGGATTCCAACTTGACTTCCTCTTTTCCTATTTGGATGCCCCTGATTTTCTTCTCTTGTCTAATTGTTCTAGTTAGGACTTCCAACACAATGTTGAACAGGAGGGATGAGAGTGGGCAGCCTTGTCTTGTTCTGTGTTTTCAGGGGAAATGCTTCCAGTTTCTGTCTGTTTAGCAATTTCCTGGTTGTGGGTTTATCATAGATGGCGCTTACTATTTTGAGGTATGTTCTTTGTATGCCTAGATGTTCAAGGGTTTTTATCAAGAGGGGATGCTGGATTTTATAAAAAGCTTTTTCTGCATTTAATGAGATCATGTGGTTCTTGTTTTTACATTTGTTGATGTATTTAATTATATTTATGGTTTGCAGATGTTCATAAGTGGACCCTGAATTTTTTTTTTTTTTTGACCCTGAATATTTACCATAATACTATAAGCAAGGGATAGGCAGTAGTGGGACACTGCCGGGGGGGGGGGGCACATAACATCAGTAAGAAAGAGTACCTGATCTCAAACCAGGTGAAGTGAGGACCAAAGGAAGGCTCAAACTTTACCTATATAATGACCACTTGCATACCTAATCCTGAATTGTGTCTCACATCTTTAAAATGAAAATAAAAATTAAAATTAAAAATAAATCAAATAATGTGTTGCCATTGACTCATCAATTGTAACAAATGTATCACACTGATGCAAGGTGTTAATAGTTAAAACTGGGGCGGGGCTCAGTGGCTCAACCTGTAATCCCAGCCCTTTGGGAGGCCGAGGTGAGTGGAATGCCTGAGCCTGAGGGTTCGAGACCCACCTGGGCAACTTGGCAAGACCTCATCTCTACAACAAATCAAACAATTAGCCAGGTGTGGTAGTGTGCGCCTGTAGTTCCAGCTACTTGGAAGGCTGAGGCGGAAGGATCGCCAGAGCCCAGCAGGTCGAGGCTGCAGTGGCTGGGAGCGGCCATTGCACTCCAGTCTGGGTGACAGAGTGAGACTCCAACTCAAAAATAAATAAATAAATAGTTTAAACTGTATGCAGAGGAAGAAGGGATTTGTGGGAACTTTCTGTCCTTTCTACTAAATTTTTCTGTAAGCCTAAAACTGTTCTTAAAAAATGAAGTTTACTAATTTTTTAAAAAATAAATAAGAACTCAATGTTCTCCAATACAATATCAAGTGGTTTAATATATGTGTAACTGAAATTCCAGGACAGACTGGAGCAGAAAAAAAGTATCATAAATAATGCTTAACATTTTAAAAAGAGGTGGAAAATATCAATACACAGGTCCAAGAAGTTTAACAAACACCAAGAAGGATAATCACAAAGAGAATTACACCAAGGAATAGTGTAATTATTTTGCTGAAAACTATTTATAAGAAAAAAATGTCTTTAAAACAAAAAGAAAGACACATTATATACAGTGGAATTATGACAAGAATAACAACTTACTTGTTATTAAAACCAATGCAAGTCCCTTAATCTAATTTGAATGCAAGTTATAAGATAATAGAATGACATCTTTAAGTTATTAGGAAGAAGGGAGAATCTTTTGACCTCCACCAACCTGCAATTGTATATCCAGCAAATATATCCTTCAAAAATGAAGGTAAAATAGAGAAATTTTCTTATCAGCAGATCTGCACTGCAGGAAATGTAAAAAGAAGCTCAGGATGAAGGAAAATTATACCAGATAGAAACTTGGGTTTAAACAAAGAAATAAGAGTACTGGACACAGTAATGTATAATATGAGAAGTCTACTTTCAATTCTAAAAAACAATTTTTGTCAGAAAAACCCAAATGTAGATATTTTAGGCAATCCATAGGTCATTGGCCACTGTAGCTTTCTAATTTGGGGCTCTTAAAAAATTATGGTTCATTGGATTGTATATAAAAAAACTGGTTATGAAATGTTAAAATATGACATTGAACTGCTACAATCTTTATTATCCCATGCTTCTTTTTTCTGATTTTTTGTTAACTTATTAGAATATCACATTAACGTGAGCAGAAATATGTTTATAATCATATTTAAATAATATTTTATTAGCTGTTTCTTCTCTTTGTATAATCTTAGTCTTTTGATTTATCTACTGCTGAATATCATTCTTCTCTTTCTAGTCAACCTGATAATTTCACTCTTCCTCATGTGTACTTTCAAATCAATTATTAAAATTACAATGTAAGAACAATATTAAAGAAAATCTGAGAGAATCATGCATATTTCTATCTAAGTTCTTTCTGCAGTTTCTGCTAAGGCAATTTTTTTTTTTTTTACTGCTGTAATAACATACATGTGTAATTTTGCATCCCATTTTAAAATTTGATAATATAGTATTCCTTTTTATATATCACCACAATATTTTATCCTATATCTTCTGTTCTTCTTCTTCTTTTTTTTTTTTTTTCATTCTATTTCCTACAATTAAGAGCTTTATTTCAGTGTGGACATTTTGGCTAAGGTGTAGGTGGTTTCAATGAATGATTCTATGTTCACCTGTTTTTCTGTTTTATTTGTTCTTGTGTAAATTGTGTTTCTGATTTAAGACTGGTTCTTATAAAATACCTCATTTGTCACTCATATCACAGAAGTTAATTTTTCAACTTTCTCCTTTCCACTTCTCACATTCCACCCCTAAAATGTCATCCATCCTGCAGGGTCCAATTCAAATCTAACCCTCTTTATTTAACTTTGTATAAATTTCTCCCTCCCTGAATCTCTGTGGCACAGAATGTATAGTAGATGCTCAATAAATATATAGGCATATTGGCTTAAAATTGAAAAATGGGAAGTGTGCTGACTTAAAATTAAATCTAGTCCAGTCATTTATAACTCAATACAAATTAGTTTAATGACATTATTTTCCTCCTAAAATATTTTTCATCAGTTCCTAAGATTCAGTCTCTGAAAATAGCATGTTATTTCATAATCTCTGATTGTGGCTCTCATGATATGGCTATCATTATCTACTCATGCACTTCCAAACTTGCAAGTATATTGTCAGTGTCTTTAAAGAAATTCTGGAAGAAGTAGTGGAGCACTGTTTTAAGAAGTGGTGCATTACCAGTGCTCTTGATACTGGCTGATAATGTGCAGTAAAACAACAATATCTGGGAAGTGAAAAAGATTCCAAAGAGTCAGACTCTGAATGTGAAGGCTTGGGGAAAGTTTTCTGATTTAACCAATTTAAGTCACTAATATTTTTTCTTTTGTGTATGCATAAGCATGTATTTAAAAATCTGTCTAATTCTAAGTTATTTAAAAATGTTAGAAAGATGTTAAAAAGATAAGAAATCACTGTGATATAATCTAATTGGCATTTTTTCTTAACAGTACAAAAAATTATGATAGGGCAGCCCCCTTGGGTCCCCTCCACTGTGGGAGCATTTCTGTCCTCTCAATATATCCTGTTTTCTCAACAACAAAAAAGATATATTTACAACTTATGGCATATTGGATTCAATAAATAGATACTTGAGGTCAGATGTGATAGGAAGAAGAGTGTGCACTCTGGGAGGCTGGAAAGGAAGACCCTGGAAGCAGGAGAGGAACATCGAAATAAGAAGTTGGAAGATATCACAAGCAAAATTTTACATCAGGACAATTCTGTATATTCCACAGAGTTAGCACTGAATTGTATTCTGCCTTGCATATTTGTGTGTGTGTGTGTGTGCTATTTCTATATTTTCAACTAGACCATGGGTTTTCCCCCCCAAAGGAAAAGATGATGTAGTCTTCCCTCATAGAGTGGTCAGAACACTCTAATTGCAAATGTCCAGTTAGTGTTCATGATTACACTTTATTTCATGTAGGAATACACCCACCAGCAAGATAGTTCTGTTTTGGACACTGACCAGAAAACCAAGTTATTCTTTCATATTTATGATCTTGTATGTTAATTTGAATCAAAATCTTATTAGTATGTGAAAAACGTTTCTGTTTGGTGAAGACCACTCTGCTAATTGAGCATCTCACTGACTGTACTTTTATCTATATAATTAATATTTGAATATTGCAAAGAGAAACCAATACAACTCTGCTAGTTAATGTAAATTGATGCTAACAAAGAAGAATGAAAATCTTTAAGCTCACTCCTAAATTCCCTTATGGAAAATGATACACATTTACTTTTAAAGTTTTTCAACTCTTTAAAAACTCATTTCAGAAAATCCTAAACACACAAATAGGGGGAAAGGAGACTAACGGAAAAGAAAGCCGAAAATAAAATCCTAAGATCTGGTAATAATGGATCAAGGTGGTGTGTGAATTTACTCACTATTGACAATTGTAACCACACACTTTGCTCTGTACAGAATGAAACATCAAAGGAAAGGTCAATTCCCAGATCTCTCGTGCATTGAAAGTACCCCCACTTTCAATTAATGCTTGTAGACATATTCTGGAAATAACACTTTTTATTTCTTTTTTTTTAATTGCACATCACTCCTTTATTATACTGATCTGTAAAGACATAGTACAGTTATGCTCAGAATGAACACGGCCCGAGGCAGGGCAAGCAGCTAGAACATGATTCAGAAGCCAGTCAGTGACAGACACACCTGGACGTGATGAGGCCTTTCACCGCCGAGGAAGGAGAGAACACACAGCAGGTGGCTTGACCCCTCAGGGCCAAGGAGCTGGACCCGTGTGTGCAAGGAATGGCTTGTTCTGGGACCACATGTGGGACTATTCCAACCGCCACTAGAAGCCCCAGAAGGGTTTTATTTGTATTATTTAAACGTATTTTTTGTAAAAGTAAATGCAACACATAGACTTGCTTCAGGATTGATTTCAACCTTCTGGAGCCTGCGCCTCTGGGGCCAGGGAGGAAAGGGTTGCTTCTGAACCGCCGTGCAGGTGGCGCTCTCCTGCACCGGAATGACTGCAGCCCCAACCGGTGCCCTGAGCAGAGGACAGGCCTGGCTCCTGGGAGCAGAGGCTCTGTCGCTTCTGCTCACTGGCCACGCCTCGGCATGGCTCCTCCCTGTCCCCGACTCAAGCAGGTCCCCAGGAGACAGGGGCTACCGTGCAATGCGTGGCCAGGAGCAGCCTTCCCTCGGCCAGGACCGAGAGCCAGGTCCCGGAGGTGTGGTTCCAACTGGACCGCATGAAGGGAGTGGGTGCAGGAGGCCAACGGCTAACGGGACAGCGGAAGCCACCGGTCCCGTCTGCAGCTACGGCTCAGGACGCGACAGACGTGGTCAGTGGGATGGGACGGGGTGCGGGGGGAGAGAGGGGAGGGAGGTGTCAGGGCGGTCGTCGCCTGCGGGCCCTCACTTCTTGGCCTCGCCCTGGGCGGCCTCAGCTTCCATGGCTTTGCGCACGGTCTCCTCGTGCATGGGCTGGATGGGCTTCCAGCTCTTGTCCAACGCGTCGACGATGGGGATCCCGGCCGGCAGGTTCAGCTCCATGATCGCCTCTTCAGAGAGACCTTCAGGTGCTTGAGGATGCTCCGGAGGCTGTTGCCGCGGGCCGCGATCAGCACCCGCTCGCCCTCCTGGATCTGGGGAACGGTTTCCTCACTCCCAAAGGGCAGCGCTCTGGCCACGGTGTCCTTCAGACTCTCGCCGGGGGGGAGCCGGTCTTCGGTGAGGTCCGCGTACCTGCGATCCTTGCCGATGTTGCCGTAGAAGGGGTGGTCGGGCGCCGCGGAGGAACGCCTCCAGGTCTTCACCTGGGCCGCCCCGTCCTTGGCGGCGGGCTCGGGGAGGCCCGTCGGCGCCCCAGGGTGGCGCTCACGGAGGCGCCACGTCCTCAGACGGGCAGCCACATCTGGTCGCTGGCGTCCAGCGGCGCCCAGAGCGTGCGGATGGCTCGCTTCTGCAGCGCGGTGGAGCAGACGTCGAAGGCAAAGCGAGAGCCTCGCCGCGCCTGCCGGCCGCGCCTCGCCTCCTCGTGGCCCGCCGGGCTCAGGTCGGCGTCGTACCAGCCGCGGACGCGGTTCTCCAGGTTCCAGGCGCTCTCGCCGAGCCGGAGCTGCACCAACTTGTAGGCGGCCGCGGCGGCGGGCAGGGGGCGCGGCGCCAACTGGAACGCTTTTCGTTTCTAAAAAAAAATTTGAAAACACAAATGGGACTCGGGAAACATTATTATTATTATTATTATTATTATTATTAGAGAAAGCAGGGTTTGTTGAGAAGACAGAAAAGCTCCCATAGTGGGAGGGGACCCCAGGGGGTGCCTCAACAGATGTTATTAAAGTGTTTATAGTTATCTCTGTTAAAAATGTCCTTTTGGGGTAACTAGTGTGAATGAGATTGTGCTTTTCATTTGGATCTCTGCCTGTCTGTTGTTGGTGTATAAAACTGCAGCTGTCTTTTGCACATTTCTTTTATACCCTGAGACTCAGCCAAAGTCCTTTATCAGTGCAAGGAGGTATGCGACAAATTCTCTTGGGTTTTCGAGGTATAGGATCATATCATCAGCTAAGAGAGATAACTTAACTTCCTCTTTTCCTATTTGGATACCCTTGATTTCCTCCTCTTGTCTGATTGCTCTAGCTAGGACTTACAGTACTATGTTGAACAGGAGGAATAAGAGTGGGCAGCCTTGTCTTGTTCCAGTTCTCAAGGAAATGCTTCCAGTTTCTCTCCGTTTAGCCATTTCCTGGCTGTGGGTTTATTGTAGATGGTGCTTACTATTTTGAGGTATGTTCCTTCTATGCCTAGATATTCAAGGGTTTTTATCAAGAAGGGATGCTGGATTTTATCAAAAGCTTTTTCTGCATCTAATGATATAATCATGTGGTTCTTGTTTTCACATCTGTTAATGTATTTAATTGCATTCATGGTCTTGTGGATGTTGAACCAGCCCTGCATCCTAAGGATGAAGACTACTTGGTCATAGTGGTTGATTTTTGAGATGCGTTGTTGGATCCGATTTGCTAGAATCTTGTTGAGAATTTTTGCATCTGTGTTTATCAGGATATTGTCCTGTAGGTCTCTCTCTCTCTCTCTCTCTCTTTTTTTTTTTTTTTTGCTGGATCTTTACACGGTTTGGGTATCAGTGTGACGTTAGCTTCATAAAATGATTTGGGGAGAGTTCCATGTTTCTCAATTGCCTGGGATTCTTTCAGTAAGATTGCTACCAGCTCCATTAAACTGAAAAGCTTCTGCAATGCAAAGGAAACCATCAAGAGAGCAGAGAGACAGCCCACAGAATGGGAAGAAAATATTTGTCAACTGTATATCTGACAAAGGCCTAACATTCAGAATCTACAAGGAACTCAAACATGCCTAAAGGAAAAAGCAAATAGCCCCATTAAAAAGTGGGAAAAAGACATGAATAGATACTTCTCAAAAGAAGACATATGACCAACCAGTGGGCAACCTCACTAATCATCAAAGAAATGGAAATCAAAACCACATTGAGAACCATCTAACCCAAGTAAGAATGGTCATCATTATTAAAATAACAGATGCTGGAGGGGATGCTGAGAAAAGGGAATGCTTCTACACTGCTAGTAGGAATACAAACTAGTTCAACCTCTACGGAAAACAGTGTGGCAATTTCTAAAAGAGCTAGAAATTGACCTTCCATATGACCCAGCCATCTCCCTACTGGGAATATGCCCAGAGGAACTTATATCATTCTACAGAAAAGATACCTGCACATGCATGTTTATTGTAGCATTATTCACAATAGCAAAAACATGGAGCCAACCGTGCTGCCCATTGAAACTGAACTGAATTTTAAAAATGTGGTATATATACACAATGGAATATTACACAGTCATAAAGAAGGACAAACATATGGACTTCACAGCAATTTGGATGGATTTAGAGTCTATAATGCTCAGCGATCTATCACAGAAACAAAGAACTGAGTATCACATGTTCTCACTCATAAGTGGGCCCTGAACATTTACCATAATTCCATAAGAAAGAGATTGGCAGTAACGGGACAGTGCCAGGGGAGGGGGTGGCAAATAACATCAATAAGGGTGCCTGATCTCAAACCAGGCGAAGTGGGTACCAAAAGAAGGCCCAAACTTTACCTGCACAATGACCACTTGTATACCTAATCCTGAAGTATACTCCACATCTTTAAAATTAAAAAAAGAAGACAGCAGAAAAACCTGCAAGAGAGAAATCACACACAAACACAAAAAGTCCATGACCTGCTGGAGTTTACTTTTAATCCAGTATTCTATTTGCAACAAAATATTTCCATCAATTTATCATTATCATTTAAATACTGTATTGGTTTGGAAAATTTGTCAAAAGGCTTCTGAAAAAATCTAAATAAAATCTATTGACTAGTTCTCCTTTGTCTACCTTTCTAATTAACCCCTCCCAGAAGCTAATAAAATTTTACTAAAGCTTCACACTATAAAGAATGTTGAATTTAAAGTAGCAGCAAGATAACAAAAATTTCAGTTAAGAGTTCAGAAGCCCCACCCAAAGTCATTATCTTCAACTTACAACCACTATATTATGTCTTCTGTAAACTGACCATAAATTTATGACAAGAATTATGACTTACAGGCAGGGGATATGGAATGGGTCGGGGGAACTTTGCAAATATGTACATCACAGATTAACAACATATTTATGTTTCTATATGTATGTACATTAAAAGGACACACAGCATGTGAATCTCATATACACAATAAAATATATGTATGTATGTACATAAGATACATGTATCTTATATGTATATACAATGTATATGTGTGTGCATGTATGTGTGTACATAGGATAATTGTGATGAGTTCACTGTGTAGGAAAGGGCTAGAGTCAAAGAAAGGTATTGGAAAATAGAGATCTGAGATTATTCAGGGCAGAGGAGGAGATAAGTGCAATGATACGGAGAGCAGAAGTGAACTTGTTCCAGGTGATCCTCAGAATTCAACACATCCAAAACCTTGACTCATTGCCTACTCCTGCTCCAGTGGGGGGATGAAAGAAGACATTCTGGAAAGATATTTACCTTTCCAAATCACCAGAACAAGAACACTAGGGCAAGTACACAGGCCACACAATCACCCCCGACTCTGAACTCCAGCTCTGCCACTGACCAGCAGTGTGATCTTGGGCAGCTTAACCTCTTGGAGCCTCTGTTATCTTGTCTGTAAATAATGTGCCGTAATAGTAACTATCTCACTTGGCTGCTGGGAATGAGTCCTTGCTTGACTCCACTGTTCATTCCCTTCCCGTGACCTCAGCTTCTCCACCTCTCTAGGCTCCTTGCCCCAGCCCATAAATAGGCTCAAATTTCTCCCATTTTTTTAAAGCCTCCATGAGCTTTGACCCTTTCTAGCCTTATGCCTCTCTTAATGTCTGTTACTACATCTTGGATTTCCTATGCCAAATCCTTGTCAGCATCTCTCCAAATGATTTTCATGGAGCCCAGTTTTCATAAAATGTTAGTGAAATTAGGATTACTTGAGAAAATGCCTTCGTAGTCAAATAAAATGAGTAATTTTGGGTTTGAGAAAACTAAGCAAGGTTTTTTTGCTAGGGGATTTCTCAGAGCCTTTAATGACCAATATGCATTATAAGTCTCTGAGATGGGTAAACAACATACAGTTTTGCACAAACTGAATTGACCATATAATTCTTTTCCCTGAAGAATCGTGTGACACTAATATTTCCCAAAACACATTTTTTGGGTGGGGAGGAGACAATGGTTAAAATGCTGACTGTCGGTTACCACATTCTTTCTTTTGGAAAATTCTAGTCTGGAGCTTCTGACCCTCCTCAACTGCCCCCTGGCAAGACTCATAATTGACTGAGTTAAGGGATATTGATTCAGTATAAGAAGTCTTCAGTTAATATAGGAAAGCAAAAAACAACAAGGCTGTTTGGGCTTCAACAAAGTTGGATAAAGATAACAAAGGCATTAGAAGAGGAGATTTTGTAGACTTCTGGCCTTGGGAAGCAGTAGAAAACCACAAGGTAAGTGCTGACATTTTAAAGAGCAAGGGCATTGATATTGGTAAATGTTGGATAAACAGAAGATTTTCTGTGTGGTTATTTTTGAAACATTTAAATATTCCTGTAATAGTCAAGAATATACATCATTTTAGATCCCTACATTGTGAAACCTCAGTTATTCTAGCCACAGAACTAGAACGAATATAAATTACTACCAGGTCATAAGTTAGGATTTTGAATCTTGTGGTTTAAATGTTAGGGAACCTGAGAAATCTGGCTAGCAGAAACATTCCAAGTCTTTAAAACACAGGCCTGGTATGAAACAAAGGGATGATGTTTAAAATATGCTTTAAGATTTATTTGAATTTCTTTTGGTGTGATTTTGGGATGAGCAATTTATATATGTGATTATGCTTAACATGTGCTAACTAGTTGCTTGATTAATGTTTGGATAGGAGCACAGAAGAATTGATTTCAACTTACCACCCCCCTTAGATATATAGTTTCACTAAAGCACAAACTTCTGAGGTTCTTTATCTTTTCTCTCAATGTAGTTACAAGCAGGTGTCATTCCTCTGTCCTGCACATTTTGGGCTATTTTGGGGTGAAAGATTTGCCTCTGCCATAATAACAGGTGTCTTGGCTTGAGTTGAAGCTGGGAGCACCCAGTAGCAACACTTCTATGGGCACTTGGCCTGGGAAAGGGAAGCTCACAAAGCTTCTCTTCTCCCAATACCTCTCTCTTTTCATTTGCATGCCAGGGTGCTATGAGTACTGATCTGGCTTGGTCGATTGTCAAGGTACTGCTTCCACCAAGCTTTCCAGTTAGGATAGCGTTGCAGAGTTTGAAAGCCTGAGGCTGTGGCTTGCTTTCTCCCAAATCCCCTTTCCTCTCTGCTGGAATCCTTAGTTAGGATCTGTTCCTACACACAAGAACATCTATGTATCTCCTCCTGCCCACTCCTTTCCATATGGTCAGGCCAAGACTAGGCCCCAGTGTGGCCCCTATCTGCTCTCTGATGGGAACAAGCACATACATGCCATCATTCTCTGTGGAATCAGGCACTCAGATGGGACTTCCTTACCCAAACACTGGAAAGATGTTCAAAGGTGCTGGTAGGCAACAAAGACTGACATGAGTTCACTTCAAGAAGGGGAAAAGCCGGGCTCAGTGGCTCAGCCTGTAATCCCGTGCCTTTGGGAGGCTGAGGTGAATGAATTGCCTGAGCCCGCGGGTTCGAGACCCACCTGGGCAGGCAAGACCTCATCTCTACAGTAAATCAAAAAATTAGCCGGGCGTGGTAGCGTGCGCCTGTAATTCCAGCTACTAGAAAGTCTGAGGCGGAAGGATTGCTGGAGCCCAGCCAGTCGAGGCTGTGGTGGCCAGGAGCGGCCACTGCACTCCAGTCTGGGCGACAGAGTGAGACTCCAACTCAAAAAAAAAAAAAGAAGGGGAAAGAATTCTCCAACTGACCAGTGGGCCTTGGTTAGTCAGAGGTTAAAATTTGAACCCAAGCAGTTTGGCTCTCAAAGCCACACTCTTACATACTAGAGAATTCCACCGAGATAAGCGATCTTAGCTAAGATGAACAAACTGATGGCACCTGGGCAAATTGAACTCTTACACAATTAAATTTTGGATGCATTTCAGTCCCTTATCACAGTCTGCACAAAAAGATCAGTATTATAGTTTCTTATTATTTTGTGCTCTGGGAACAGCTGTTTCATTGCTAGAGGAGGAATGAATTTCAAGATGTTTATTACAACATTGCTTATAACGGCAAAAAATCAGAAAACGTGTAGTACACGTCATGAAGAGAGTACAAAATATAGTACATGACATGGTGAAATACTACACAGTAGTTAAAAAAAAATTGTGTCAATATGTATCAACATGGCTAGAGCTAAAAATATATTCAGTGTCAAAAGCACCGTCCAACAATATTTCAGGTATAACATATTTACATCTACTTTGAAAACACACAAAATAGTACATTATAGTGTTTATGGTGACAAAGATTCTTTGCCTGGCCAAACTTCAGTCAGGTTTCCACACCTTCTCATCGATCCACCTGTGTCATTTTTAAATAAAACCCAGTTTTAGCAAAGAACCCTGCTGAGTCAGTTGAGCAAGAATACCCACCCTAGATACGGGATCACCCTCCATGTCCAACGGAGTTCTTCATCTTCCACCACCACAGGTGATGTATGATTACTCAGGCCTGTCTTCAGCAAGAATTCTGTCAAGTTGGTTTAGCCAGAATCCCCCTTGACCTTGTTTCCTCCTGATAATTTTCCATCCACTGACCCCCACCCACCCACCTTGCTCATTGACTATAAACCCACTTATCCACACTGTATTCGAAATTGAGACCAATCGCTCCTCCCCACTGCAAAAAATCCCATGGTCGTGGTTTCTGTACTTATCATAATGGTCCTGAATAAATTCTCCTTCCCATGCTTTAATAAGTAATATTGAATATTTTTACTTTAATAATTGATGTGTAGTAAAATTACCCCCCAAAAGTGTGAACTTGAAGAATCGACGTGGAATTCATGATTTCTGGAGGAAAGAAAATGGGATTGAGAAGATGTACAATTTTATTGGGAATACTTTATATTTTTATTAAAAACACTTGAAACAAATATTAAATATTAACATTTGTTCATTCTGGATGATGGAATATATATATTTTTTTCAAATAAAGGAAGGAGGAGAAAAAAAGGAGAGGGAAAATGGAAATGAAAAAGGAAGAAAAGGGGAGAAGAAATGGATTTCAGTTTCCATTTAGAAAGACAAGGGATTTTGTTCTTTGAAAGGAAATTCCTCCCAGATGTCCTCTCTATAATTCCTTCAAGTCCTTTCACTCAGCTCAGCCACATGATTACCATCTAAGCAGAAACTCCAGCCCAAATTCATTGTCAACAGCCTTGATTCTGAACAACTTAACTTCTTCCTGCTTCTGAGTCTTCAACTCTGTTCATTCTTGACTTTGGCCTGTGCTACTTCACCCTTAGAGCCTGTCATTTTCCTGACTTCCACCTGGATCTTTTTGCAGAAATCCTGTTTTCCTCCCTGGTTGCATAGCCTGCCACTTCTGCCCAATTCTCCCCAAACTCTGCCTTCATCGACCCAGGTAGGGGTGACCATCTTTCTCCTGCTAGACTTTTTCTGACCCTGAGCATGAGTGGGAACCAGGTGGGCCCACAGATCAGTTGGAAGGGCTGGCTTTCAATTAAGAATTTCCAACACAGAGAAAAATCTATTTTTAGAAAAATGTAATTCTGGCATATTTGGAATTAAGGTGAGATGTATAGTTTCAAATAGATGGAGTTATAAATACTATGAAAGAGAGGGAAATTTAAAACACCAGCTAACTGAGAATTTTCCTTTTGCAATGAAAGTATGCCTACAGGCCAGGCGTGGTGGCTCAAGCCTGTAATCCCAGCACTTTGGGAGGCAAAGGAGAGAGGATTGCCTGAGCCCACAGGTTCAAGACCAGCTTGGGCAATATGATGAGACCTTGTCTCTACAATAAATCAAAAATTAACCAGGTGTAGTGGCACACTCCTATAGTTCTGGCTACTTGATAGGCTAAGGCAGAAGGATCAACGGAGCCCAGCAGGTTGATGCTGGGGTGGCTGGGAGCATGCCACTGCACTCCAGCCTGGGTGATGGAGAGAGGCCCCAACTCAAAAAGAAAAAAACAAGTATTTCCAAAAAAAGAAAAAAGAGAAAGTATGCCTGCATTGAGGTGGATGTTATCATAATAGTACTGAGGAGAAAAAATAAAAAGAAGAAAAAAGAAAGAGAGAAAGGGAGGGAAAAAGAAAAGAAGGAAATAATACATGTTTTCCTGTGTTTGTTACAGTTGTCTTCAATTTAAGCAACAATATGGGTAAATAAGATTTTATGAGTTCACTTTGGAAGGTTAGTCACGCTCCTTAAATTATTTCATGAAAATTGCATTTTCATATTCCGGAGAAATGAATCACCAACTAATTGGTGAATATATTTTTAATTCCCATCCTATATTAGACAATGAAGAAACATAATGGCACAGTGCCACTTCTCAAGAAAACTTATTCTGTGCCAAAAAAGAACAAAATGGACATTTTTTCCCAAGTAGTTTTGAAATGAGATTGTTTGCTTGCTTTGGGCATTCGAAGGCTTCCTAGACTTACATTAGTCATTTTTCAGGTGTTTAATGGGGGCATGGATAAGGGGCAGATGAGAAACATTAAGTATGCTTTCAGCCAAAGTAACACTTTTAAAAATTATTTTTTTAGGCATACAATAATACAGATGGCAAATAGAATTAAAACGCATCTTAAAATAAATTTTCATACATACTTCTGAAGTTCCCACTATCCCTCTTAGATCGCATTTCCCTTTCTTCATCTTCACAAGAAATTGCCATTCAGAAATTGTTCATCGTTCCTATGTTTCTACAATTCCATAACATGTGTATGTTTCTGTAGATGTTACATAGTGTTGATTTGATGGTTTTAAACTTTACACAAATAGTGTTATACTGTGCATATTCTCCTGCATTTTTTGACTCCTTCACATTTTTGTGCAGTTCAGCCATGTTGATACATTCATTATATTGTTGTACTAAGGGGGACCCTCCCAAAAAAACCCTGGAATTAATTTGTGGAGGGCAGTCCCCTTATAGGACAGGCTTCCCCTACTGGAGTTGGCAGTGGCATCAGTGTACCAGCTAGCGTTGTTGGGGTTGTGTTCGGTTTCAATGAATTTTTTTTGGAGATTCTTTCAGGGTGTATGCTCATTTTTTTTTTTTTTTTTTTTTTTTT